>NC_138192.1:45870392-46049575 GCF_964194105.1 Spermophilus citellus | reverse complement strand
GAGTTTTTCAAGGGACAGTAAAGATTCAAACTATAAGAAGGGTTCTTTAAAATGAAATCTGATGATTATGAGGGAGTGACCAGGCTCATTTCTGTGGGGAAGAGCATAATAATACAGGGTAAAGGATGTAAATGATTTACTTCATTGGTCTGTCTCTAGGTAGTAGTGAAGGTGAGACAGATGGGATTTTTGCCAGGAAGACACAGAAGAGTTTCCTCTCAGAGAATTCTATAATACAAGAACTGAGCTTTCCAATCATGGTGGCTCATCTGAACAGCTTGTTGTGATCACTCTCCTTTAATGTCACAAAGGCTTCCTAACCATGCTCTCTCTCTTCATTGCTTTCTCACTTCCCTCTCCATTTCCTCTCTAGTCTCCATCTGTTTGCTCATCGTCTCTATGATTCACTGGCACCCTTACATCAGTGCCTGAACTACTTCCACAGGTACCCTGGATTCCCACACCCTCCACACATCCTTCAGCACTCATCAGAGGTTCAATCCATGGTCAGAAAAGGGAGCCTGACATTACCACTCATGAAATTCTCTAGGACCCCATCATTATTCAGGAGACAACAAAAACACATCACCACAGCATTCAAAGTCCACCTTGATCACAAATCAGCCCCAGTGTTCTGGCCCCAGTCCCTCAGGCTCCTGAACTTTTCCTTCATGCTACACTAACAGAAATCATCTAACAGTCCCAATAAGTTCAGGTTGCTCCCAAAGCCTCGAGCCCTGCATTGCTCCTTCTCTTCCTTTACTCCCTTCTGGAAATTGCACGAAAATTTCACTCTTCTCTCAGACTACATTGAGAATGCCTATATCAGTCTCTTATAATTCCTTGTGCTGACAATTATGATTAAAATTACCTATTTATATTATGCTCATTTTTATTTATGTCTATTACTCTTCACAACTGAAATAATAAATTTAAACAGATAACTGCAACAAAACAAACATTTCTCCAGTACTTTAGCACTGTGCTACCATATTTTTGACATTTTAAATTATTTATTCATAGCTAATACTTAAAATTATACATATTTACAGAGTACCATGTGATGGCTTGACACAGATATATATTATGTAATGCTTAAATGTACATATTTTATATAATGCTTAAATGAGGGTAAATATATGTATCTCCAAAATATATGTATCTTCAAAATCCATTTTTCTAGTTTTTTAAAGAATATACAGTATATTACCATTATCTACAGTCACTCTGCCAAGCAACAGCAAGCAGAATTTCATTCTCTTACTGAACTATAACTTACTACCCACTACTTAACCTTTTCTCATCCTTCCCCTGCCTGAGCCTCAGTTGGTAACTACAATTCTAATTCAATTTCCATGAGATCAACTTTTCTAGATTCCCATATCAATGAGATCATGCAATACTTCTCTTTTTGTGTCTGGCTTATTTCACATAAAATAATTACCTCTGACTCCATCGATTTAGTTACAAATGACAGGAGTCTAGCTTTTACTGCATGAATAGTATTCCATTGTGAATATGTGCCTCACTTTCTTTATCCATTCATCATTTGATGCACACTTAGGTTGTTTTAATTTCTTGGCTACTGTGAATAATTCTGTAATAAACATGGGCATGCAGAGGTCTTTCTCTCTGACATACTTATTTAATCTTCTTTGGAAATATACCCAGAAGTGGGATTAATGAGTCATATCTATTTTAAATTTTTTAAAGAACCTCCACACTGTTTCCTACAATAGCGATACTAATTTATATTCCCAACAAAACTGTGCAAGGAGTCTCTTTTCTCTACATCCTCACCAGAACTTGTTATCTTTTGTCCTTTTGATAATAGCCATTCTGACTGGGATGAAATGATATCTCATTATGGTTATTTCTGATTCATTTCAAATCAAAATCAAAGGAGTGAACAAATGAACACTGAAGGTTTCCAATGGGAAAGTGTACACCATTATGCTGGTATCATGGAGGAATTTGATACATTATCTTAAAGACATGTTTTAAAATGATCAAAATGATCCAAGAAAAGTAGTGCAAGTGGCCATGATAGTTTTAGTGAGTAGAGATTCTATTAAAATGATTAAAAATTGGTCTGCAAAGTGACAGCATTTATTTGTTCAATTTATTTTATTGCAAATGTATTTGTGGAATCTTCCTATGAGCAAGTAGTTTTCCAGCTATCAGGAAAAAAAAATGGGTGAGCAAAAAAATACATATTCTTACTTTCATGAAGTTTAATATCATATGAGTGAAACAGACATAAAATAAGCACACTAAGTGGCTGAGCTCAGTGGGTAGAGTGCTTGCATCACTTGCACAAGGCACTGGGTTCAATCTCTGGATCCACAAGAAAAAAAAAAAGCACACTGAGATTTTGACTGAAGCAAAACAATATGGTCCTTTGAAAACAAATAAGAATTAGACTAAAAGGAGTCAGAAAAGACGGCTGAGACTTGAAGACTGAGCTAAGAGCTGAAAACAACTCAAAGTTAACTTGAAAGGATAAAAAATTGGAAGCAAAAAAGAAAACCAAAATGAGAGAGGTGTTTGAATGCAAGAGGGGTAAAGAAAGGTAGAAAGCCAGTATGTCATGGGAGGACAGAGCAAGATACTGGCTTAAGAGTCATGATAATAATGACAACTATACTTATTGCTTTATCAAACATCTATTTTGCTTCAGAAATTGTGCTAAATATCTTGATCTTTTATTTTTATTTAATAAGGTCAAAAATATGATAAATATAATTACTTTTCCCATTTTACCTACAGTAGAACAATATGTAACAAAAATTAAGAAAGTTGCCTATAATCTCAGCTACTGAATGGTAAAGCCCAAATCAGAACTACAGTCCATGATTCGATGATCAGAACTGTAAAGCAGATAGTAAGCATTGAGAGGTCAGACAATCATGCATTCATTCCACTCTGGTGCTCCAGGAAATGGGCTAATGATTGAAAAAAAAAAAAAAAAACTCTTATGTGTTTGTACTCAAGACAGCATTTTCTGCCTGATCCTTATCTTCAACCTCCTATAAAATGCAAAGCTGGGAGGATAACATATAAATAACTTACAGCATATGGATTTAGTATAGGTTCAGTCTTTATCATCTTCCAAAAGGATCGATTTTGAACAGAAATGCAACTATAGCATGACGTGCTTTTTTTTTCAGATGGAAACACCTGATTTTATTGATATCTTATTTGCACCTTGACATTTTCTTTAACAAACAATATTTACTTAATGCATTTGGTGAATTTGTTATATCATCAGGGCTATCTCAGGGCCATAGATTTCTCCAATCTTTATAATGAGAATGAGCTTAATGACCCTGAACTATATACTAAAATATAGTAAGATGGTAATTTTTATATTATGTGAATTTAAGGATAATTTGAGAACAATGCTAGCTACTAATTCTCACACATTTACTCTTTCATTCATCAGAAGGTGTTTTTAAGGAGGCCCAGCTGTGGGGCTAGGGGCAGGGCAGTAGAGGATAGCTCGTCTTGAGAATTGGACTGATTTAATTTAAAATCAGACGATTGTGGGATCTGAGGTTCAAAGAAGAATTGGATGGTGTGAGGACAATAGTTTCCTCATGCTATACATCACTAGGACAGCATCTGTGACCTGCGCAGGCTCATATGCCAGTGGGACATTCATATGCCATGTAGCTGGTAACTTTCATATGATATGCATTTTAAAGTGTTTTTTTTTTATGCTGTGGATTTCAATGATATAAAGAATACTGCTAGCATCTTACTCTGTAGCCTTTTGCTCAGGAAAATTCTCCTTTTCTGAAATAGCTGATTACAGCTGACACCGAACCTGAAGCAGGAGCTTGGGAGGCTGTGAGAAGACAGCAGCGTGGGTCCAGGTAGGGGCTCTAAACTCTCCCCTTCACATTCTGGACAGTGAGCACTACAGATAGATAATTCTGCCCAGAATTCATGGACTTGCTGAGGGAAATGGGTCTGATACATATTTAATTTTTCTGGGAAAATAAGATAATTTTATCATGTGTTTAGTGACCCAACATACCAAAGAAATGGGACACCTTGCAGGAATGCTTGCTGAAAGGATCTACTTCTCCCTCCAGAAGCTCATAGCAGAATGGCAGAAAAGAGGATGTATGTGTAAGATTTTTATACCTTCAGCAGTGATGCCATGGACAACTGTTATATTGACAGACCCTACATTGATAATGCTCTGATTAATCCATGGCAGAGCTCTTACAGGCCTCTCCCATTAGGAGAGTCTAACACCAGCATTTCTCTTACTGATATATTTTGTCCTTATTGTGCATTTTCCATTACTGAAACAGTAACTACTACGAGATCCTTGTATCTTATCCTCTATAAAAAGCAAAACTGGAAGGATAAAATATAAGGAACTTATATTTGTGTTTTTCTCATTAGCATTATATTTTTAAATATGTACATGAGGAAATGACCTCAGTCATTTTGCAATGTGGAGTAAGAAAACATTTATGGTTTATAAATTTTTAGAGAAAATAATGTCAGTAATTAAAATCAGTTCAAATATCATCCTTGGTTCAAATATTTAAATGCATGATTTCACAACTTGGAAAAATAAATGGAGTCAGGTGAAATAAAAAGCAGAGTGAAGTAAGTAATAATTACTGTTTAGCTTCTCTGGTTCAGGAATCGGGGTACAATATCTCTCTTCAATTGCCAGAGAGAAAGAAAAAAAATGTTGCTATTAAGGTTATATGGTATTTCAAATTCTGCATCCCCAAAGATTAGTCACCTTTAGGACAGTACTTTTTTTTTTCCTCTGAGTACTCAAAATGTATCAACAGGAGCACATTTCTGCACAAGATACATTCATTTTAAGTCAATTTTACTGCATGGAGAGTAGATTCTATGGGTGACATAAAGGTTGCCTTACTGACAAATTACATAACTATGTATTCTAAAGATAAAACAAACAGAAAACAGCCCAAAACAATGACAATGCATACCTGTGAAGATCACTATTATGATGTTTGACATATAGTAGTATTTTTTGTTCATTTTTAATGATCTTTAGGTCATTTTCTTTCACCAATGAGTCCAAGGTCTCAATTAAAAGTTTTTTTTGTGTGTGTGCTAAAGCGATGAAATAACGCATTTTACACCTACTCCCCTATATAAACAAAAAGTTAGCAAAACTTTCTCTAATCAGTTGATATTGAACTATTAATTTCTATGTGGAACCAGAGGTTAGATACCACCACCATTTGGGGTTCTCAACTCACTAAAGAAATACAGCAACACCTCTACATATAACTATACATAATCCAGATTCATGAGAAAGCAGCTTTGGGTTTCAGTGACCTACTATACTGCTTGAGAAAGGGTCATCCATAGTATTGTGCTAAACAAATGAAAGACACACATTTTTGAATGGAATCTTTGATGCTCTTTTGCCTTGATTTATAGCTGTAATTTTAGGCCTAACCTAGTTGCCTAGGTTACAAACTGATACAAACTTCACATTCCAAAAAAGAGACAGATATTGCTTTCCTTCCCAAATATTCGTAATTTCAGTGCTGGCTTTATTCCTTTTCTTCAGTGGTCAAATTGCTCAAAGAGTATGCAGTTTTCAAAACCAGTTTCAGAAACACCTTCAGGAGATATCCCGACAGGAAGTGTGACCTGTGCGTCAAAATATCATCACAGCCCACTGTGAGGGTGCATGACTGTAATCCCACTTGACCACTGAGCTACATCTCCAGCCCCTTTAAAAAGAAAAAAAAATTTTTTGAGACAGGACCTTGCTAAGTTGCTGAAGCTAGCTTTGTACTTGTGATCCTTCTGCCTAAGCCTCCCAAATTGCTGGATTATAAAATGCACACCACTGCACCCTAGGGTTCAATTCCCAGTACCAAAAAAAGAAAGAAAAAGAAAAAAAAATCATCACAAAATCCAATTTTATTGCTCTTATTTCTATACTAAGAAACTCTTATATGTATGTCCTCTATCCTATCAGGTAAGGCATGTCAGAAGTGTGTGTGGCAAATCATAGCAACAACTTTTAATTATATGATCAAATATAATTAAATAGCATCAAATTTTGCTGGCCCTACTTCTGCCCACTCAGAGCTCATTACCAAATAATCTTGCTTTATTTAGAAGAAATTGAGGGGAAAAAATCAACAACACATAAATAAATAGTATGGTTTTTGTTTTGTTGTGTTTTTTTTTTTTTTTACTTTGTTGTCTTTAGTGAGATTTTGATTGTATCTGGATTCTATAGAATCCTACTAACAGAGCTCTGGGTTATTTGTCCATTAGTAGAGGAATGAATTCATGCTCATGCACCAAGTGGTCTTGTCTTTTTTTTTTTTTTCTTTTTTTTAGCTTTCCTATTTCAAGATTGATTCTAAGAGGTGAATGTTGACTTTGGATATTTTTCTTGATTCTGTAACCCAGGTGTTTTATTCTTGTGCCAGCCCCAGTCTTTTAACAATTGACTGTTATGCATTTAATACTTAGTGGTTAGTACCTTTTGTTGTGAAGAGTAAATGGAACTATGAATGTGGAGTGCATAAAATAATTCACTCAGAGAGCCCTGGATAAGTATTAGATGTTATCATCAGTACCAACCACACTTATTGTAGATTCATTATTCTTTATTGTTCATTTACTTACATGAGCTCCACTTTACATAACTTTTGTACCTACTTAAACCAATTGTGCAAATCTTCTACTTTTGACTAAAGTCATAATTGGGGTGTTTACTGTTTTTTGGGGGGGGAGTGTTACTCTTATTGCAGGTATTTGTATTGAAAATCATTCCGTGACAGTGTCTCTTAGGTCATAAGAGATATGATCATAAGATGAATTATAGATTCATTCACTCTGTCTACATCTAAGGCTGATTTTGCTTCACACATAAAAGGATTTGACCACTTGGGCCAGTAAATTCAGTTACAGTACATAGACAACCTTATAAAGTTTTCTGGCTGGAATTTATAGGTTGTAAACTCTGTTGAGCAGTCATAATTTAAAAAGACATAAGATCACAGGTCTCAAGGTTGAATAACCACTGGTGGTGTCCTGATGAGCCAAAATGTCACAATAAGGCTAAGTAGCATATGCTTTTGACCCAGCTGTCAGGTGTTATTAATAGGCTGACTTAAAAAATGAAAGCAGTAGGGGTATCATCGACATTTTGAGGTCCATATGCTTAATGCAGTAAAACACCTGCCAGGGCTAGTTTCTAGTTCCAAATGAACTAAATCAGTCTGCTTTTCCCCCCCACAGTTAAAAATACATCGACACCTACTCAGAACATTACCATGTGCCATAACCCTCGGGCCACCACCTCCTTTACTCAGAACTGCTTGTGATCCTAGGTATAACAACTGTCTCCTTTCTTCTCACCTCCAGAGTAAACTTTCTTAATGATATTCCCTTGCTGAATGTGGGTGTGTGTTCATCCAGCTCCTCATCTTTTGTTTCTCCAGAGTTTATGATACCAAAGTAAAAATTTCACATACTTACAACAAAGAAACCAAGGAGGATTTGGAAAATCCTATCTCCAAATGCTTAATTGTGTTGACAATACATACATCAGAAAGCAACTTATGCTTATTAGCAGCTATTTGTTGATTGATAGTTGTTCTATAGATAAGAATGAAAATGCCATCTCCTTCCATATTTCAGGATGAAATACATAGACCTCTTCAGAGGTAACTAGTAACTGTGTGCCTTTATTCAAATTCTGTGGGTCATAATCTAATTTTAAAAACATTTTACTACTCATAGCTTTATTTAAGAGAGAAATATTATTTAAGTTATTGATCATTCTCTATAGGTAATTCAAAGCATGATTATGATACAGCTGATAGGTGAGAATTTTTATTGAAATTTGGCCAGTGTAAATAAGGTAAAAACACTTACTTAGTTTTTGCTTTAATCTATTCTCCATTTCTTTGTAAATATGATCTCAGTAATGATGTCCTTTTAGCAAAAATCTGTTGTTCCTTGCGTCTACCAGTTTGGGGAGTATCAGATGAAAGGGAAAGGAACAAGAGTGCAATAAAGAAGGATACTGATCATTTCTGCTTTATCCCAAAGCCATGCTTGATGATACTTGCCTTACTTGCTTTCCTTAATCTGCTTCACTTATTTCAGTAATCTTTGAGTGGATGGAGGGTTCCATCTATCTTTCTCGTTTTTTTTTTTTTTTTTTTGCATAGGCAGAAAAGCAGTCATCAAGTTTAAAATGAAAAACAGCTCCCAAACTCTTAATCAATGATGTATATACATTATATGTACATAATTTCTATGTATATACATTCTCCAAAAATTAGTATTTGATAGGGCAGGATTCACTGAACTATTAGTGTCATTTTTGGATTATTGCATCTTGATTTCCCCTGACTTGTTACTTTAAACACCGATTCTTTTACATTATTTTTTAACAAATGAAGATCCAGTACTGGCAACTGTCATTATACTCTCAAGTGCATTTTATATATTGACATATGTTGACTACCAGGCTGAGAAAATCATACTTATTATTATTTACTCTATCTCACTTCTTTTCTCTCCTGAGAACTAATCAATTCCATTTATAGTCATCATCCTTCCTGCCACCTTACCCAATTTAATGTGTATAGGAGAGTTAAAAAAGCAGAGTATGTTTGTGCTGGATTCCTATAGTGTTTTTACTGCTAGAACCGAGCTTATTTTCCTTGCATTGTGAAGAAAATAAAAGTAGTAATAGGATGCCTCAGCAAAGATGGTTGGAGATAATTTCGTGAGTAAATGTCAGATCAATAGTATTATATTCTGCTGACATTTCTTCCCATGTGATGCCTCCAGCTCAGCTGGAATCTAAACTAGAATCACCTAATAAGCATAAGCAAGAAGCATTGCCATTGACTATTGGTCTATTTGAGTTCTTTTTCAGGTGTTCACAACACCTGAAAAAAACCTTATTTCCTCTTCCTCTGTGATTTTGGTGACACTTTCGTACTACTGCATTCACTGTGCTTTCTTCTCTTTTTTCTTCTCTGGTTTCACATTGGATTGCTTTATTATATCATTTTTACAGCCATACAAAGACACTTACATCTCAGAAAATGGTAGTGCCCTTGATTATTTTTTATATCACTGCTCAACAGCCTCAGTTAAAACTCTAATTTTATATATGCATGGTGGATGAAAAGAGCTCAAGGTTTTCTCCAGCAATAAACGTGACATGTCCTGCTTTTCATAGGCTATGAATGTAGCTTCAGTCTCTAAAGAACAGCAGAGGCATTATGATTACTTTATACTGTTATTCATTTGATGTCTCACTAACAGTGGATTAAAATTTGAAAAAGCCTTCCTGATCACAAATTTCCTTGAGACCGTCTGCATTTTCATTGTTGTAATCAGAACTAACACCAGCAATAGAATAAATTAAAGACAGAAGAATGTGATAATGATTCTATATGCTTCTAAATAGCATACTTTTGAAATTTGTGTTGAACATCAATTTGACCACTTAATTAAAGCTAATATCATCTTCTCTTCAAATACTTTAGAGATATCAAGTTATTTTACTATAAATAAACAGTGATCAGATGTATTAAATGTTGTTACACATTATTTCATCTTATTGGGGTTTGTTTTGAGCAACCATCCTGCACATCAAATTTAGAACAATGATATTTTGTATTTGACTTTTATTTTCATATTCTGCATCCACTTCATGGCAAATTCTTTGTTCTTTCTCACTTTATTACCACCTGATTTGGGCCACTTCATGCTCTCATATGCATTATTACAATGTCTAATTGGCACCCCTCCTTTGGGACTTGTGTTTGTATTCCATTCTTAGGACACCAGTCAGAACAATAATTTCAAAAAATATCAGATTTCTTTATTTAGTTATTTTCCAATTCAAAAGATAAAAAGCCAAAGTCCTTGGAATGCCATCCACTGTCCACCTATCTGTACCACCAACCCCAGGCCCTACTTCTCTGACCTGACCTTTCAGTTACATCCCCTAGCCTTCTTCATTCCTGCAACACTAGCTTCCTGACTGTATAGATGCCAACAACCCATGATATTTCTTGCCAGTCACAATTTGACACCTAATTTACAAATGTGATCACTTTACTTATCCCTTCATACCCTACCTCCATTCACACATCACCTTTCTGTAGAGCATGTGTTATTCAACTGGATTGCTTCATGAATTTATTAACTTGTATCTTCTTTTCCTTCTTGACTACAAACTTCATGTAGGTAGAGGTATCTTTTTATTTACTGCTGTATCCCCAATTAACAAAACATTATCTGGTAATATTAGGGACTTAAAGAGCATCAGAGATTCAGTCCATGGTCAGCAGAATCCGTTTTTTCTGGGCTATCTCTGGGACAGAACATCAAAAGAGTGTGGAAAAAGAAAGCAGCTCAAAACATGCAAGCCGCATCCTACCTGTCTACAATGACCACCCAGTTAAACCATCTAAGTGAATTGATCCACGAACAAGGTAACAGCTCTCTGCTGAGAGCCATTGCCAAGTAGGAATGACCATGGCATGACCCAGGTCATTTGCAGTGACATTACATGTAAGGTGACCTTGCTCAAGGACCAGGACGGATCCGGGTTTAGGGCGGTTCCAGGTTTAAGGTGTATCCTGCTGGGAATAGGGCGTATCCTGCTGCCTCCAGGTACCCGCTCCTTGAGTTCCCTTTGAGTTCTCATGGGATTGAGAGAGTATTTGGGATGCAGAGCCCAGTGGAAGTGGGGATTGTGCCCAGAACCTGTGTGTAAAGTGCCGGTGACAGTTCGAGAATAAAGAGTTGCTGCTGTTTGAATCTACAAGGTGTGTGGTGGCTCGTGATTTTGTGCCCAGCCAGACTGCGGCAGCTCTCATAATTTAATTGTTTCTCCTCTAAACATTTTTGCATTGTCTCATGCATGAGTTTTGATGAATATTCTACTTATTCAAGCAATCACACTCATCCGTGGCTCCCAAAGTCTCATGCCTATATCACAAAGCAAAATACATTCAGTTAATATCCAAGAGTTCCCTTAATTTTAATAGTTCCAATAGTGCCCAAAATCTAAATCCAAAATATCACCTGAGGCTCAAGGCAAACCTCTGTAAAAATCAAAAGCAAGTTACATATCTAATGTATAATGGCACAAAGTTAAGGTATCCATCAAAAAGAAAGAAATGGGAGCACAGAAAGAAGGCATGGGACCAGAGAAAGTCTAAGACTGAGCAAGTCAAACAAATCCTGTAGCACCATGTCCAGCATCTGGGACACATGGCATTAGAATGTCTTCTCCAAGGGCCTGTGTAGCTACACCCCACAACCTTGCTGTTTGTAGTCCATGTGGCTTCCCTCTTGGCTTGATTTTACCACCTTTCCTCAGCAGACATTCCATGTTACTGGAATCTCATAATATCAAGAGCCTTCTCTGCAGCTTTGGCCTTATCACATCACTCAGGGACAGTTCATAGGAATTCTGAACCTGTTACACTTTGCTTGGCCTCCCAGATGTCAGTCATCCTGCTGACAGCAAGACATCACAAAGCTAGATTCAACCCCTGAAACCTGACCCCTTGCCTCATTTGAATGACTTTTCCCCAATAAAAGGGTTCTGCACATGCCGCTTGCTCTTTTTCTTGCCTGCCTTGCACCCCTTGTGGGAACTGAAGTTGAGGAGCGATCACTGACCCTAAAGAAAAGGTACTTTCTGTGTCTGTGTGTCTTTATTTATCCCCCAAATTCACTTGGAGTGACCCTGACTGGTTTAGTTGTGTGAAGCGACAGTGATGCACTGCCTTAATGCTATGCAGCTTAAAAATTTCCACTGCCAAATTAATTAATCCATCATCTTTAAATGAGGCCTCAAAGGTAGTCTCAGGACACGGGCAAAATTTAGTCAACTGCTTTGCCATAATGTAACACAAATAGCCTGTAGTACAGTTTCCAAAGAGTCCTCCTTCCTCTCTGGAACTTCGTAAATCCAAACTTTACTATCCACAGTCATATTGGCATGCTTGTCTTCTGTGCTTCCACCAGAATCACCAGTTAAGCTCTGTTTACAGCCCTCTAGGGCTTCTCCAGCCTGCATTTCCAAACTGTTCAGGGTTCTTCACATAAAACAGTTCCAATTGCTTCTGAATTACATGATCATGTTAGTCCCAACAATGACCCCATCACTTAGTTCCAATTTGTTTTAGTCAGTTTTTCATCTGTGTTACCAAAATAAATGATACAAACAACTTAGAGAAGAAAAAGTTGATTTTGGTTCAAAAATCTGTTCAATAACCATACCTCATGTTTCAGAGGTTTTGTCCTTGATCTGGACCAAGATGAGACAGAACATCATGGTAGCAGGGCATTCAGAAGAAAGCAGAGAACTCTCCTCCACAAAATATAAACCCCAAAGTCATAGCTCCACTGATTTACTTCCACCACCCCCACTCTACCTCCCAGTTAATCCATTAAAGTGGATCAATCTACTGGCTAACTTATATCTCTTACAATGTAATACTTTTAATGCTAAAAATTTTTGCATTGTCCCACACATGAGCTTTTAGGGGATATTACATATCCCAACCATAACAACTTATAACATTCAGGAATTATATATGATATATAGGCTGTGGTTTACATTATAGAATTTGAATGGCACTAATATTTAAAACTTGAACAAGTTGTTTAATTGCAATGAATATTGGTTTCCTTATCTATAAAATAAAACTGAATTCCTGTTAGGTGATAGGTTTTTATATAGTTATTAGATAAAATGACAAGTTAGAAATGTCTATTATAGTGTTTGGTCTAAATCAATATCATTCTATTATCGCTCTGCATTCTACCCATCACTTCTTAGTGCTCTTTGATAAACATTTTGGAGTGCCTATCATGTGTCAGTCACTGATTGCTGCTCAATGTCAAATTTTAGGATAAAGTTTTCCCCACAATTTATAGGGAAGACTAACACATAAGGGAAAAAAATTAAAACAAGAAACAAACAACAACAACAACAAATACCCCATTGCTTTTAAAATACAATGGAGAAAGTAAGATAATGAGATTAAAGAGGAAATATATCTAATTGTGTAATTTATAAAAAATCACCTGCACAGAGTAGTCTGAACTAAATAATGAATGATGACTAACATTTATCCAACCTCAGAATTGACAAGGTTTTTCTGGGGAAGAATATTGCTTAAGCAAACATATAAAGGCCTGAAAGGACATAGTATGTATGGGTCTTCATGAGAAACTGTATGACCAGAGGGCAGAGTGAAAACCAAGAGTCACAAGATATGAGGAGGGCCATTGGAAACACATGGAATAGGCAAAATTCTGTATGTCATACTAACTTAAACTTTATCCTATTGTCAGGAGAGGAGCAAGGGAAAGGAGTGTAGCATAGTTTCTTTGGTGCTTTAGAAAGAGGATGATGCCAGATATGTGCGGAATAAAATTGAATGAGTGATGGTAAAAATGGTATTTTAAAATCTGAAACATATACAGTTTGCATTGAAGAACAGAATTTGGAGGCAGATTGTTAAGTCCAATCCCACTGGTTCCACTATTTTATCAGATCAAAATACCTTATTATGTTCCATTCTAATTATATTTTTTTTTTTCCTTTCTAAGCTTTGTGGCCCCAAGAGTCACCTATCTCAATCTTCTTATCTGTAAAAACAAGATTAAAACCAATGCAGTCTACCATGGTGCTATTGTATTAAAGACATTAAATGGTAAATTTAAGTATATTTAAATAAATCCAATTATTATAATTTTTTGAGTAAAAGAGTAATATAGGAGAGAATTTATATATTATGTTCTTTGTAATACTACAAAGGATTACAGAGGCCCTGTGTGGTGGCACATACCTGTAATCCTAGCAGCTCAGGAGGCTGAGGCAGAAGGATCACAAATTCAAAGCTAGTCTGAGGAACTTAGTGAGGACCTAAGCAAATTAGCAAGATCCTGCCTCAAATATATGTGAAGTGTCCCCCAAAACTCATGTGTGAGACAATGTGAGAGGGTTCAGAGGGGAAATGATTAGGTTATGAGAGCCTTAAACTAATCAGCAAATTAATCCCTGATGGAATTAATTGAATGATAACTGGAGAAAGGTGGGGTGTGCCTAGCTAGAGAAGGTAGGGCATTGGGGGTGTGGATTTGGGGTATATATTTATTTGCATCTAGTGAGTGGAGTCTTTTTCTCTCTACTTCCTGAACATCATGTGAACTGCTTCACTCTGCCATACTCCTCCGCCATGATTTAGCTATCTAAACTTTTCCTACTCTACAGTTTTTCTGGTGGGGTCTTTTAGTCACAGAAGCAAAAAAGCTGACTAAAACATTAGTGTATTATGGGATAAAGAATAGGACATTTTATATAACCCAGTTCTATGTATTCTTTCATCAAATCCTTACTTAGCATCTGTAATACGCTAAAATTATGCTCAGCTCTAAAAATACGAAAGCAACCAAGATAGAGAATATCTTTGTTCTCATAAATTTTACATTCTTATAAATGAGAAAAAATATAGTGTTTGAAATAAGTGGTAAAAAAATAATGTAATGGATAAAATGAAAAACATTAAATACATAATATTTGATTATATAGGTAATAACTGCTCAAGGAAAAGTAATGAGAGAAACATATAACATAGGGACAGACCTAATTTAGAAGGTCAGTTATTTTTAAATTGTGACATTTTAAAGAATTTGAGATGAGGTAAGCAGAAGCTACTGAAGGTGTGATATTAGATAAAGCTAGTAAGATAAGCAAAGGTCAAATATGTAAGGTCTCATGTTGAAATTAAAAACCATTTTTGTTATAAAGAGTTCCAGAAAGCCATTGAATGATTTAAAATAGGAAAATGATCAATCATGTTTGGATATGTAAAATTTTCTTCCTGTAGCCTTTTTTTTTTTTTTTTTTTTGTAAAATAGATTAGAGCAGGGACAAAGAGTGTGTCCATTTAGGAGTGTTCACACAGGGGAGGGTGGAAATTTGCCAAAGTGGTAAAAATAAAAAGAAAAGTTTTAGAGATATAATGGTATTTTCCAATTGACTAATAGGCCACATCTTTGCAATGGCAATGTTATGATTTAGATATGTGGTGTTCCCAAAGAGATCCTGTGGAATAATGCAAGAAAGTTTAGAGGTGAAATGACTGGGCTGTGAGAGCCTTAACTTAATCAGTGAATTAATCCCCTGAAAGAGATTAATTAGTTGTAACTATAGATAGGTGATGGCTGGAAAATATGGGTTCTTGGGGCCTTGCCTCTAGGGTATGTATTTTGTCCATGGTTGAGTGGAGTGCTCTCTCTGTTTGCTGGTCCCATTTACAGAGCTACTTTTCTCCACCACATCCTTCTGCCATGATCTTCTGCTTTCCCTCGAAACCAGAACAACGGAGTTGTCAGCCATCTATGGACTTAGATTTCTGAAACTGTGAGCCCCCAAATAAACTTGTCTTCCTCTAATTGTACTTGTACTGTCTTTTTGTCATTGCAGTGAAAAAACTGACTGACAAAAAGGATGGCAAACTTGTACCTTCTTAGTTTGTGTGTGGTGGGACATCAAGGAGGCAGTGAAGGGAGGAAAAGGGAGAAAAAAAATTACATAAAACAGTCACTCTCTGCATTAGGTTGATCAGATGAGTGGCCACAGGCTGCCTCTAGACTCTCACCACTGAATACCTGACTCTATCACTGAAATACTCTGCTACACACTGCTCAGGCTGTTCAAGTTGGAATGAGCAACCTATTTGTAATTTCTGATCTACTTAGGGCTTCTGTTCTGTTCATGCTGTATTCTTACTCTGAAACCTATTTGAGATTTAAATCTCTCACACTTCTCTCTACCTAGAGGAACAAATGGTTTTTTTGTTTGTTTGTTTGTTTCCTCTTCTTGGATCCAATATCATTGGACAGATGTATTTGTTATCTATTTTTGAGTCACATTCATACTGACACATAGAATCTGAAAATCACACATATTTATCATACAGTTTCCTTGGTCAGAAATTTAGGAACAAGTGTGTCTAGAAGCCCTTTGATGATCAATCTACTAGATTCTTAAGTGTTAGGCAAATTGGCCAGGCACTGTAGCTACTACATGCCTGTTATATCAGCAGCTCAGGAGGCTGGAGATATGAGAACCTACAGCAAGTTCAAAATAAGCCTCAGCAACTTAGCAAGGTCCTAAGCAACTTAGTGAGGTTCTAAGCAACTTTGCAAGAACCTGTCTCAAAATAAAAAGGGCTGTATGTGTGGCTTTGTGGTTAAGCACCCCTGGGTTCAATCCCTGGTATCAACAAAACAAAACAAAACAAAAATGTTAGGCAAATCAAAGGAACTAAACAGAAACCAGTTTAATTTCTAAATATCCTATCATCCTGGAACACTGAAAATGGTCAACCAAGAGACTGTCACCTACCATTATAAGTCAATATATCCAGTAGTCAGCCCCGGTTTGAATGAGGTCCTTACAATTATATGCATTCTCCGTGTTTTCATGGAACCAGTGTTATGGCTTTGTAAAATAAAGTGTGAATTTAACAACCTACAATTTTTTCACATGGGTTCAAAACAATAATCCTATAAAAACCTCAATCTATTTAATTTTCTGATTGAAATCCTTAAACTTTCAATATTGTCATAGCTTTAAAGGTAGTTTTAATTACTGAGGATACACAGATTTTAACATCTGGCAGCTACATGCAACTCTGGTTGTTTCTCTACAATGATTAGATCCTCCATCCTTTCTGAAAATTTGAACATGTAGTTCTCTGCTCCTTTGCCTCATTCATTCCTAGTACGCCATTCGTTGAAATTCATCTCAAGTACCCAATGTTTTGGAGAGCCTTTTTTAAGAATCAGATTTCCTTTTGAGAAGTAAATTTATGACCAACTTCAAATGAAAGCTTTCCAGTTATTTACTCCTTCTGGATCCACTGTGGTATTTGAGCTAAGGCTATGCTCTGGTCTCAGTCAGTGACTGAGCATGGAAGGATGATAAAGGTCCAGATTTTACTCTGAGGCAGGACTCTTCAAAAGGGCAATCCTTGCTCAGGAGCTCCCTGGTAGAAGAGACACTGTCATCTCTGCATCTTGATCTGAGGCTTCTGCATGTCATTCCTGCTTCTTCTATTACTTCCATTACTGTTAGTCCCCAGTAAAATTCACACCATTCTATATCTGCCTCTAATTAGACATGACTGGCACACCAAAACATTGATGCTTCTCTTCTGTTGCATGCCATGCAATCATCTTGGAAGCACTCATCACATCATTTAAGGGTGAAAAGTGTGTGAATGTGGCCCATTGTATTACAATGTCCTTGAGCTCAGTGGTAAAATGCTCCTGGGATCAATCCCTAGTATTGTCCCTCAAAAAACAAACAAAACAAAACAATAGCAAACAAACAAACAAACAAACAAACAAAAACCCTTATGATTCACTGTTTGCCTCTAGATCAAGTCAGCTCTTTTACTGAACTTAGAATTATAATGGCCTTTTAGATAAAAACAAGAATGATTTCCTGGGTTTACTTACTTGGAAACATATTGCTTCTTAAAAACAGCACCAAATATTAGCAGCTTAAAACAATAAAGTTTCTATAGGTCAGGGATCTGAGCATGATTTCCCCTGCCCTCTGACTTCAAGCTGCTCACAGGCTGCCCTGAAGGTGTCGTCTGGATCCATCGTTATCCCAGGGCTCTACTGGGGAAGGCAACATTTTTAAAGTCAGACAGGTGTTGGTTGCCAGGATTCTGTGGAGGTTGTTGGGCTGAGGCTCCCCTTCCTCACAGGTTGTTGCCAAAGGTCAACCTTAGTTCACTTCATAGGTTTCTCCTTAAATATGTTCCAAGCAAAGAAAATAACAGTAAGAGGGAGTGTGATCAAGGTGAAAGTCATGGTCTTTCACAACTTAATATCAGAACTGAGGCTTTCCATGCCATAACCTGTTCATTAGAATCGGATCATTATGTCCAGTCCTCACTCAAGAGGAGTGGGGTATATAATAATGTGAATACCAGAAAGTGGAACTCACTGGGAGTTGACCATGTGCAGTGACTGTTCTTTCCATGGGGTCTCTCTTCAATGTCTACATGATGCATTGTGCTTAGACCGCAGCATTTATTGAACACTTGCTTAGTATAGGCATACTACAAAACTATAGCAAAGGTCTTCCTTTCCCATTATTCTTGTCAGCTGGGATATTATACTATAATACTTCTAATAATTCCTTTATTGATTCAATATAGATTTATTAAGTTCCTACTATGTTACTAAAATTGTATTATGCATTGGAATTTCTAAAATAAATAAAGTATCAATGAAAAACTTCAAGCTCTATCAATTTTCAAGTATGATTTGAATTAATCCCATTTTATAGTAGAAGTACATTTAAAAGCTTAACCCTATAATACAATTTTATAGAGAAGAATTATCTTTGGTTTATTATATACTTCAAGAGTTATGCTTTTCAGGTAATGCAAGTTTTTTAGAATATGACAAGAAAAATACCCTGGTTTGAAAAGCACAATATTGTATAATTTTTTTTTGTTTCTATAAATGTTTTGTTTATATGATAAAGTTAACTTCAATGATTTAGATCCCAGTTTACAATAATGGGTGAAGCCAGACATTTATAGTAGGAATATTCAAATGAACTAGACTATTACATGTTCATAAATAGTGGCAGTTCTACTCTCTTTTTTAATATTACTGATTGATTATCCATTAGCTTGCATTAAACTTAAAATATGCATTCCCTTTGAAAATTTCTTTCACTCCCAATTGTAAAGTTATTAAATACATAGCAATATATGAAAAACAACTGCTTTAAGACAGACCAAATGATGCTTGTGGTTCCTGGACATACATCTGCTGAATTGTGTATCACATTCAAACACATTCTTAGTCTCACCAAGAGTTATGTGGGCTGTTCTTAGAATCATTCTGCCTCTGTCACAGTGAGAGGGCAGAGATCAGAAAGTTAAGGAGATAAGATGTAACAGATCAGTAGCATGGAGCAATAATGGAAGTTCAGGGCTGTAGGTGTAAATTATTGATGGTCACTGAATCCCAGATGGGAAAATGAAATGGTAGGACTAGCTGATATGAGATTTATTTGGGATCACCATATAGCTGTTGTTTGGCTTTTCTTTTAAAATTGGTTTCATGTATTTACATGAATATAAAATAATAAGTAAGTAATTGTATTGTCCAGAATGTTAGAAATACTTTCATTATTAAACTTTGTGGCAGGGATCCCTTTTAAGATGTTTTATTAAACCAAGATGGCAGATTACATATATAATATTAAATTGTTGCATGGAACTACCAACTAGTGAGAAATGTTTGCTTTGCTGGTCTCAGATTCTCAGCCTGGGAAACTTGGGATTTCTGAGTGTGGAAATGTGTAAGAGTTTACCAGGATCCAGAAAATAAGTGATATTAACTTTTTAGACTTCCTTAGACTAGAGAGGAGAAAAAAAAACTTAGGTATCATTCATGAGAGTGAAATTATTTTAAAATGGATTTTATTTAATAGAATTTATGTTCTGTGTTCTAGTGTGGACAAAATTGCTACCTTTATGTGGGAAAGGCATGTGGCAATTTTGCCTGCCATTGGACAGTCTGCAATGTATGGAGACATTTTGAATTGTTTCTGCTGGAGATTTTCTATTAGTAGTTATTGGATAGAAACCACAGATGTTGCTAAATTTCCCCTAGCACATAGGACAGATTCCACAATGAAGAATGTTAATAATGCTAAATCCCAAAATACCAATAGTGCCAAGTCTGTAAAGCTCTGAGTTAAATGCAAAGCAGACACTGAGAAAAGAAGTGAAGAAAGGCTGAATAGAGAATATGTCTTGTCCCAGGACAAGTTGGGAGAAGTATGAGGAAGAAACAAAGGAGTTATTTGTGCAGGAAAAGGGCAAATGTCAATGAAGGGAATACCTTTGTGCTATTTCCAGCTGTAACTCGATAGAGGAAGTCTCACAGATATCTCCTGGGTAAATAGAAGGGAAATGTAGAAAGGAGAGATGCATAGTGTCCTATTAGTCTAAGGGTGACATGAGGAGATGTAGGTTTCCCATATACTCAGAGTGAACTCAGAGTGAACTGTGGAAGCTGGCTGTGAGGTAGGCTAAGAAGTCACCCCAACAACACCACCATGGAAAAGGGAGTTTACCTCAGAGGAATGTACATGTTCTTCCCATAGAGAATTGGAGGAGACACAATGTGTACCATGGTTAGCACCAACTCTCTATCTAAGTTCAGGGACTTCAGAACCTGGGCCAGCCAGAACTCGCTTTATAATGATTAATCATGATGGCTCCACCATGCTGAATGAGTTGGTGCCTTTATAAGACTTGCAGATCTTTCATAAAGAAACTCTTGCCTGACCATCTCTTGCCACACAAGGACACACTGGTCCTCCCTAGAGATGTAAGAGCAAAGTTCCAACCTTTTTTTCCTTCTCTTTTCTTTTTTTTTAAATTTTATTTATTATCATTTCTTAGATATGACAGCAGAATGCAATTCAATTCATGTTACACATATAGAGCACAGTTTTTCATGTTTCTGGTTGTACACAAAGTAGAGTCACACCATTTGTGTCTTCATACATGCACTTAGGTGAATAATGCCCATCTCATTCCACTGTCTTTCCTACTCCCATGCCCCCTGCATTTTTTTTTTATTATAGGTGCATAGATTAATACAGAACCCACTGCTTCTCTGAACACACTCTCTATGTTCATGCTACTATTGGGAGTTGACATACAGGGACAAAATCCTATGAGTTTAAATGTAGGAAGTGGAAGAGAAAAGCCTGAAGTCTCTTTAAGAGGAAAACAAACAGTGACATGGAGGTAAATCTTTGAACATTTACAAGATGCTAGTACAGTAGGTAAACATGTGTAAAGTGGCCCGAAAAATTGTTCAACAAGATTGAATTTACCTGAAAGCTTACACAGTAAGTTATCTGACAGAAGCTCAAAATTAGGCATGGAAAATATTTTGGTTTTTATACCTCTGGTAAATGGATGGTTGTATCTGTGAAATATCATACCTGTTAAAACATTTCTAGTGCTTTTGATTTCTTGACATTGAATAGAAAACTGTGAGAGACAGGATCTTTGAAATGCCTGATCATTACTTTCCCTTCAAGTTACTGTTTCATTCCTAGAAGTTGTATCCTTTAATGATGTAGAGGCCAGCTGCCAATAATTTACATTTTGGCAGAACCATCCCATCTCATTAATTCTTACTTATTCTTTTTGTGTCAACTTAAATTTCTCTTCCACATGGAAACTTTCCATGACCATTCCAGATTAGGTTCAAAGGCCCTGACATACATGTTTTAGGCACTTACCAAACATTTTTTATAGTTCTTTATTAAATTATTCATTTTCTTTGAGGGCGAGGTCATTGTTTTGGGGTTGCCTGATACGGCATTGACACATTGCAGGCATTAAAGAATATGGGTTTCTCTACATAATTAAAAATCTGTTGAAATCTGCAATGACAGTCAAATTTTAACAGCTAATACTGTCAACCTCCCCCCATTTCTCTACATTCAAAAACCTTATTTCTGCCACACATCTGCATATCATTTATGAAAATTGTTTTTAAAGAATCAACTTTGAAACTATATTGCTTTCTATTTCCTGGGTAACAAAATAAGACCATGATGTGTAAGAGTGGCAATGATAAATTGGATATGTGCATATTGGATTGTTATACAAAGCCAAATGCACCGCAAATATGCATTGGTTTCTTTTCCATAAGACAGAAGGTGTGGTCAAACAATAAAAGATAATGGGTTTTACAAGCTGGCAAATCCAGACAGTATGTAAGCTCCACTGCTTCACAACTTATTGATATTAAAAATAACTTACCTGGGTGTCTACTTCTTAATAGGCAAAATGGGGACAAAATACCACCTACTTGTATCTTTGTTAAATAAGAGTTTGTAGCTTATGCTTCCAATTCTGCATATGGGAGAGACAACAGCTGAACTAATTTCTTAAAGACACATTTACTGCCTGAAAAAGGCCCTGTTACCTTTCATCTTCCTATGTTCAAGCTCATTGTAGATTATAATAATCCAAGTTATAATTCTTTCTCTTCTTTTGTACTCATAGTGTGTTATATAACATTTACTAGGCTGCTGGTGATTAATTTATGACCTTATTTCACCACCCAAACACAAAATTTAGGCCACATCTTAAAAGCAGGGAATTTCCCTTGACAGATCATGCTAGTAAGCATTTAAAAAATGCACCTCCTCTGAACCCAGGGAGGCAAGGTCTGTAGAATGCCAGTATCTCAATCTCTCATCCTGCTTAAACACCTCGTGCAACATGGAGTTAACCAAATGGAAGTGCTGGTACAGAGGTATTTCGTGATGAAACTTTTGACTAAAAATATAATTTCCCTGACTTTTAATCCTACCACTCTAAATTGGGGGCAAGAAAATAATTATGTATGGTCTTGAAATCAATTATTATATTAAAAAAATCAACTGGATACAAATTGATTATCAATTTTTTGATTAAAATTTCTGAAATTGTATTTCCACAGCCTTCTAGCTAAAGTGCCAGCTCTGTGGTTTCAGGTAGCTTTCTGGGATCTGGTCTTTCCCTTTCTCTCCAACTCCTACCTGTAAGTCATCCCCATTTTATACTATGCTCCAGCCATGCTGAAATACTTGTGATTTTCAAATAAACTATTCTCTCTGACCCAACCCTTCTCAGTAAAGTTTATCACTTTCTCCCACTAGACCTTGCACTTGAGTTAGCTCATTTAACAAATATTTATCAAGAGCCTTTCATGTTCCAGTGATAGTAGGAGGTTCTTGGCAAGGGCAGCATTGAATACATGACCTCTTTTCTCAGAGAGTTTGAGATCTGACAAAAGGAACACGTAGATACATAAATGCTCAAAGATGATACAGTAGACACGCAGATGGCATACAATGGTGGAAATGAAAGATTCTGAAGACATCAGCAGATTTGGAGAGAGATACAGGAGTTGACAGTTGAACTGAGTCCTAAATGAGAGTAATAGACTGAGAGAGCTGTGGAGGAACTTAGAATTGTAACACAGCCTGGAGTGTCAGGAAAAATATTTGGAAGAACTACAAAATAGCAGAATAGCAGTTAGCAGTTAATAATGTGGGTAGGAATCACAGGTCTAAGTCTGGTTTCTGAGTCGGGCTTCATTTTCTCTGTGTGTACATCCTCTAAATTCTCTCAAACTCAATGTCCTCATCTATAAATGTCATCAAAAACACTTTTCCACAGTGTCAGGAAAACTAATCGAGAACACATAAAGCACTAGCTTGAACATTCTAAGAGGTCAAAAATATTACTTCTTAGCCTACACCATTATTCTGGAGACTCTGGCATTGTATAATGGGAAGGTATGTAATAAACATATAAAAAGATAGAGAGGCACCAGCCTAAAAGGTAGGTGTGCCATAAATTCTAGACAACAAAGCAGCTCTTTAAGGTATCCACATCCCAATCCCAGAAGCTGTGAATGTTTGATTATATTGCAAAAGGAATTTAGGAGATATAATTAAGGATCTTGGGCAGGGCATACTGAATTATCTGGGTGAGCTTCATGTGAAAACAGAGATTTTGAAGGGGAATAGAGAAAAACTCATCAGAAGTCAGGTAGAAGAGGAGAATTTGAAGAGGGAGGAAAGCCCCATGAATTAGGGAAAACTGGCAGCCTCTGGAAGCCGGAAAAGGTAGGGGATCAGAGTCACCTAGAGCCACTGGAAGGAGTATAGCTGTGCTAACATCTTGATTTTAGAACTTCTGACCTCTAGTATTGAGGATAAATATTTATTTATCCATTATAGGATAAATATTTATTTTTTAAGTCACTTAGCTTTGATGATTTGTTAAAGCAGCAATAGAAAACTCTAATGCATAGAAACATATTATGGACTTATACTTCATCCTATGATGGATGGACATCCATTACAATCTTCATAAAGAAATCATTGCTGTCAGATATGCAATTTAGAAACAATATTGTAATTGCAATCAAAAATTTGGATCGGATTCTTGACAAAGTTCCAAAACATAGTTAAGAAAAGATAGTTTTTTAACAAATGGGAAAACAAGGCAAACTTTTATCCACAAGTGGTAGAATAAGACTAGATACATTTCTCTCACCCTGCACAAAAGTAATCTCAAAATGGATCAAAGACCTAGGAATTAGACCCAAAACTATGCAACTCCTAGAAGACAACGTATGGTCAACACTTCAACATACAGGCACAGGCAACAACTTTCTCAATAGGACACCTAAAGCTCAGAAAATAATGTAGTTAGTAAACAAGATGGCATTGTTATCAGCAGAAATTGGGATCCAGTCCAACTCCCGTGGTGATGAAGTATTAACACCAGGAATGTCAAGGTAAGCAAGAGCTACAAGTTTTATTTAAAGGAGAGTGAGAGGCTCAGAACTCCCAGTGTGGTACACGGAAGGGCCAAGAATGAAAAGGGTCTCTGGGCACAGGAGGGGAAGTCAACTGACCTTTTGTAACTCATTCTTCAGATTTTAATTGTTACTTGGAGCTCAGGCTGACTTGCATAATTGTCTTTTGGTGAGAATGGAATCTATGTCCCTTTAGGGAAATAAATGTTGTTGCTTGACATGCTGGAGCATATTCCAAAGGGTGGCCTTAACATCTGCCCTCCTTATTAACCCTCACCATGTCTTCTTAATCTGACTGCCTATTTCCCCTACCTTAGCAACAAATTAAAAAGCTTCTCCACAGCATAGATGTTATGGTTTAGATATGTGATGTCTACCAAAAGCTCACATGTGAAACAGTGTAAGAAAGTTTAGAGGTGAAATGACTTGGTTATGAGAACCTTAACCTAATCAGTAAATTAATCCCCTAATAGGGATTAACTGGTAGTAACTGTAGGCAGGTAGGGTGTGGCTAGAGGAAGTGCGTCACTGTGGGCAAGACTTTCGGGTTTATATTTTTCAGGGTGGGTACACTCTCTGCTTCCTGGTGCCATGCTCCCAGTTGCTTTCCTCTGCCACACTCTTCCACCATGATGTCCTGCCTCACTCTGAACCCTGAAGAGTGGAGTCCACTCTCTGTAGACTGAGATTTCTAAAATAGTAAGTTGCCAAATAAACTTTTCCTCCTCTAAAATTTTTCTTTTCAGATTTTTGGTCACAAAGCAAAAGAGCTGACTAAAACAGAAGGAAATAATTGAAAATGTGAAGAGAGAGCCTATAAAATGGAAGAAAACGTTTGTTAGCCAGCCACTCTTCTTACAGAGAATTAATATCTAGAGTATATGTAGAAGTCAAAAAAAATTTAACATTAAAAATAAAAAACAAGTACCTCAATTAAAAAATGGGCAAATGAACTAAACAGACACTTATCAAAAGAAGAAAAACAAATGGCAAAAAAATGTGAAAAAAATGTTCAACATCATTAGCAATTAGAGAAATGCAAATCAAAACTATACTAAAATTTCATCTTATTCCAGTCAGAATGGCTGCAAACAAGAATACAAATAAAGTAAATGTTGGAGAGGATGTGGAGAAAAAGGAACACTTTACATTGTTTGTGAAACTGTAAATTAATAAAAACACCATGAAAATAAGTATGGAGGTTCCTGAAAAGAGAAGGCATGGAACCACCATATAACTCAGCTATCACACTCCTTTGTGTTTATCTTAAAAATTAAAGACCTCATACATTACATGCATACATTTGTTCACAGCAGCACAGTTTACAATAGCCAAACCATGAAATCAACCTAGGTATCTCTGAATGGATGATAAAAAAATGTGGAAAATATACATAATGTAGTTTTATTCAGCCATAAAAAGGATGAAGTTGTATTATTTGCAAGAAAGTGGATGGATCTTGATAATATTTTCTTAAGTGAAATTAGGCAAACTCAAAAATCAAGGAATGCAATGTTGCATTCCTGTAATTGGAGAGGCTCAGGATGTTGAGGCAGGAAAATTGTAAGTTCAAAACAAGCCTCAGAGGGCTAGGGTTGTGGCTCAGTTTTACAGCACTTGCCTAGCATGTGTGAGGCACTGGGTTTGATTCTCAGCACCGCATATAAATAAATGAATAAAATAAAGGTCTATCAATGTCTAAAAACAAACAAACAAACAAACAAACAAAAAAAAAAAAAACAAGTCTCAGTCTCAGCAATTGACTGAGGTCCAAAGCAACTTAGTACGACCCTGTCTACTCAGTGGTTAAGCACCTCTGGGTTCAATCCCTGGTACCAAAAAAAAAATGTCAAGAAATGTATGTTTCTTTTTTTTTCCTCATATGTTAAAGTCAGAGAAGAAAAAGGGAAAGGAAGTTATAGGGGTTGTGGCTCTCATGAAAATCAGTAAAAAAAAAAAAAAAAAAAAAAAAAGGAACAGGGTGAAGTAGGAGGGGAGGGAAAGGGAAATACTGGGAATAATATTGGCCAAATTATATTTCTGATGTGCATGCATGAATAAGTACAAACAAATCCTATCATGTGTAACTGAAATGCATCAGTAAAAAGTATGGAAAAATTGGGATCAGAGATGAGCAATTCTTTAAGGAAGGAAAATCAGATGGAAAAATTTTTCAGCCTAGACTCAAAGTAAACAAGGTTGAATAAAAGAGCTATTAAGCAATGGAATCAAGTTTTATGATCTCTGAAGCTTATAGAAATTATAAGTCTATGGGAACAAATATACAAAATTCCTAATGCAAAAGTAAGAATGAGAGCAAATATTCATTTAGAGTGAAAAAAAAACATAAAAGCTTTTTATTTGATAAAGTGATAGATGCCACACCATGAAATTTTAGAAAAAGATCATATTTTTATAAACTGTTTAACACAACAGTTAATAGTGCTATTTTCCCAATCTTTCCATGTGCCATTCTGAGGCCTTGGAAAAGATTAAGCACACTAGAAGCCCTAAAGCTTAACTGCATTAGTTTAATAGCAAATTTGCTTATGAATTGAATACAGAACTGGAGATTCAATGAATGAAGGAACAGAAAATAGTTGGGGGAGATGGTATGAGCACCTTGAAGGATGTTGGTTCCTCTCACATAGCATTCAGAGCATAATCATGCTGTAAGTTATCATCTGTCTGCTTAACAAACTGAATTCCTATAGCATAGATACTTGCATTCTGACTGGCACTGTCCATCTGCTCCAGAGCAACTTTTGAGTGAATGATTAAATGTTATAATATATGCAATTTCAACTGAAACTTGAATGCATATTTTGCATTTTAAACATATATAGCTTAAGTTTATGTTGTATGATGATATTATATAAAGACATTAGAGCAACTTTTTTGTAAGGTAAAAATGCCTTACCACCACTGTACACCATGAGGTATAACAGAAAAATATCTTTTATCACAGAAGTTTTTAATTTAAGAAAAAAGCCTCTAAATGTTCCAAATGACTTTATCCACAAAAAATTATGTTTAAACACCAACAAATAATTATAAGTATATAAAGTATATGTATGTGTGTGTGTATATATATATATATATATATATATATATATATATATAATTGTAACGTGGAAAATAACTGGTAACAAAATTCAACTTGTTTGCAGTATTATACATTAGACTATGAGCTAATTATATTTTCCATTAATTGTTTGGTAATACATAAAGTCTTAGTTTTACTTTGGACCAATTTCTAAGATTTTTAAGTACAAAAATTCAATATATTATAAACTTTATTACATCCAATCTAAATGTATTTATTCCACCAAAGGTGACAATATCCACTCACAAAATATTGTACCAAAAATTTGTATTCAAATCAGGTATACCATCTATAATAAGCAGAAATTATGGCATGGAAATAATTATCTTACAGCCTATAGTCAAGTAAATACTTGTAAGTCTAGAAAGTATAATGGATGAGAGCTAGAGAATAACTCTTTTCAGTACCAGCTTTCTAAAGCAAACTCAGGTAATTAGATAACAATTTTAGTCACATATTTTGTTCAAAATCATTGGTGCCATCGAGGTTTTTTGATATAGCATTGATGAATTTTAGTATTGGTAAAAGAATGATCCTTGCAACATATGTCTATTTGCATACACAAATGAGAGAGAGCCAAGAGTCACAGTCTTAGATGACCATGAACAAATCAGTCTCCACATGTCATCATGTCAATTTCAAAGCAATCAAATAGCACAGTATATATATCATGTCAGTCTGTAGCAAGTATAAGTACTTGCTTTTTTCCAACCATATACCATGTATAGGATACTGCTTTATGGTGTTTAAGAGGATAAAATAATGTCTGAAATTTCAACAAATTCATTAATGTGTAAATCCAATTTGTTATACTCAAGATCAAATTAGGCACTTAGGAAATCATATAACAAAAAGGATGCAATAGCTGTTCTTAATTTTTGCACTAATTGCTATTAGAATTTGAGACTATATATATTCATTCCAGACTTCTAGAGTTTGGCAAATATCATTCATTGAGAGATGCATTTCCATTTTGAAATAACCAAAAGGAAAAAAAAAATGAAACGCATTCTGATGAACAATGTGCCTGATTAAACTGCCTAATACTATTTCTGGTCAGATACAAGATATCACTCTAAGGAATGATAAGGAAATGAGTCCGATTTTCTTTTTGTGGCTAGGAAAGTAGGTAAGGTGATTCTAAAATGGTTTTGAATGATGCTAGGTTCAGGCAAAATGTGCAGTGACTTCCAAGTAAATGATTTGAATAGGATGTCTAGCACTTGGATGTGTAAGCTAATCATTTAGAGGTACCTATTACAATCTGTCCATTTTATCTATGATCCAGACTCATATAGTTCTTATATAATATTCCCTTTATATTAAAAATATCAAAAGCATGACTTCACATTCTATGAAGTATTTACTATATATTATCTTGAGACCAGAATAACTTGATTTAATTCCAATTAGCAATTAAATAATTGAATTCCAATTATATCAAATGAGTTCCAGATACTGAGAAATTGCTTAACTAATGTATAATTTATCCACACCAATTAGGGTTACATGATTATATTATGAACCTCACACTAATCCTGTTCCAGAAAGAAGGTTAAAACAGAAAATACTAAATAGTAACCCAGATGATGATTTATAGAGAAGTTATGGACCTAAATTAAAACTTAAAAAAGAAAAAAATATAGCTTAGCATTCAAATAAAACCCTGCACAGTTTAAAACTGTTAATTACCCTGAGGCGGAGATTTAATTCAATAAATAGAAACAGCCATTTATCTTCAGATGCTATGCTAGTGTATTATATTTCTTAGTGTGGTGAATTAAAATTGAAGTGTGACTGGCATTCTACACTGGTAATTGGAAGATTTTCTTGTCTTTTGTTATATCTAGCCAAGAAATCACTAGAGTGCTTAGGGAAAAAAAAAAACATAGATCCAATCTCTCATTAAATACATGGAACCAAATATCTCCCGAGAATTTTCTTCTTTTTTTTAATCTTATATTTTGGTCCATAATTATTGTCATTGAATAATTTTAAATGAAATTCATGTTGGCTTCTTAAATTTCTAGGATTGTATATTTTAATGATTTTGTTTCTCACAGGATCTCAGAACACATGAATACAATTACTGAGACATATCTAAAAGTTACATTTTTCTGAGGCACAGAAATCTTTATGCTTATATTCATCTCTCATTCATTATTGTTTTAATAACAAATTTACAATAGTTTGGATCACTTTATGAATCTGTGTCAATGAATAAACAATATTTGGCTAAGAAATAAAATATTGATTACTTTTATTCTACATGCGCACTGTTTAGACAAAAGGAGTGTTCATTTGCTCTTTAAATATCATCTGACTGTTAAATCCCTGTTCACCTGAAAATAGGTTCACAATGAAATTTATACCTTCAGGGCAAGGTTGGAGTATTTTAACAGAAGTTTGGCAACTCTGTAATTTATGTTTGCTGCTTATGTAAATCAATTGCTATAAAAATAACCAATACTTAGTTTAGGGCTCCATTTTTATTGAGAGCATGAGTCACCCATGCTAATTGGGAAACATGCAGAAAAACAGTGCTTAAACTTCATTTTTAAAAGTTCAACTGTTTTTATTCACTTCAAAAATAATGAAGAATGTTTTACCAAAGCCAAGTCTTCTCAAAGTATAAAATAAAAATGGATTAGAGAAGAGGGTTCTCTCAGGGTCTCATCACCTGCGTCTCTCTTTTTCCTTCCTCAGTGGGAGCTGTTTTTCAGCAACCTTGACCTAATGCATTGCTGCTGAGTTTTCTTTCTAGATTCTGTTTCATTTTGCCCCAGTTTTTATTTGCTTATCACTTATAGCTCTTATGTTAAATATATATTTCCTTTAATGGACCCTCCCTCTAAACTTTTCAAAAGTTTTATTTATTTTTTATTTTTAACTTTAAAGTAAGTAGTTCCAGACCAAAAGATTCCCAGAAGTTGCCCTTTTTATTAACTGAAGAAAACTGAATGTGAATTGTTTGAATTGTTTGAACTTAAACCAAGAAGCTTCAGGGACAGATTGTTACCTTTCTTCGAAATGTTTTGCAGAATCTAGGGCACTCCGGGTGCTGAGTTATCCACTTAAAGAACTCCTTTCTTTGCTCATAAAAAGAGCGGGCAAGCATTTATGAAGCTAATGCTGAAAGGCAGAATAAATCCTTAAATCCTCCTCAACTTAAGACTGTTGAGAAAATAGCTTACTGAGGACTTACAATCTTGTTTCTGAAACACCGTTCAATTTTCCCCAATGGATTGCTTTATTCATAATGTGAAAATTTAGTATCAAAATGTCAAATAAAGGGGAGAATATTATTTCATATAATCATAAACTTTAGCACACAAGAGGGAATGCAAGTTTAGGTACCAAGGGCAGAATTCTGCTTTGGAACAGACTGATTAAATATGACATGTATTAAAAATTTCAAGTATGTACACATATATTTTACCCTTCTAAAACAGGTCAAAATTACCATGGCCTATTCAGAATGGTTAGAGGTATATGTATGTAGGTGGACAAATAAATACATGCATACATTATTTATACATACATACATAGATACATAGGTGTGTGTGTTAAGAAGACTGAAAGAGAGGCACAGAGACATCTTGATCTGACTTGGACTTCTGTCCCTGTACATTATTCCCTTTTTAATTTATCTCTTATTATGCAAAAGAAGGGTAAATGTTGCAAAGAATCTCTGTGTCCTCATTATAGAACTTCAACAATTATCAATGATTTACCATTCTTGTTTCAACTAGTCTACTGCTATTTTTTTTTCCGGGAGCATTTTAAAGCAAATTCCAGGTTTCATTTGGATTGGCCTATAAATATTTTGGTCTCTGTGTGTATCTGATGAATAGGTCTCTGTTGAAAATGAAAACTGACAAGCTTAGACATATCTGATCTTAATGCAAGAATCATATAATCAATCATTCATAACCTTGTTCTTTATTAAGTTTATTGGCATACTGAAGGTCTAAGAAGTGAGGAAATGTTTAACCTATAAAACGACTATTATTTCTGCTAAAAGAAGAATATGAAAGGTCAAGCTAAAGCCTAAAGGCCTGTTCTGACCTTCACCTGTCCTCCTAAGTTTTCCTGCACTAACCACACTATCTATCAGGTATTTCCCCATTTGATGGCACAATAGATAGAGAGTATTGTGAGAAAGAAGCCGATATTAATATTGGCCAACTTGAAACATAACTGGTATTTTGAAGATGATGCAAAATATTTATTTGTCCTATCAAGTTATCTTTGAGTTCATGTAACTTACCTCATAGATGAGCAACAGATCTTCAGGTCTTAGTTTCCCTTCTTTATTTTCCTAACCTCAGTCACTCTATCCCAGTTCCTTTCAGTTGTTTCTTCCTTCCCACCCTTCCCCAGAGTCAATTTCTATTCTGTAATCATGCAGTAGTACCTAGAAAGATTCATTCTTTGTTCTTCCTTGGAAAGCCTCTCGGATTTTAGTACAGCGTTTAGTTTTTTAAGGATTATATTTTTTGCAATATTGACAATAGGTTGCCAAACAGTGACAAAAACCAAACCAAAGCAAAATTTTAAAAAATCCCACAAATGAAATAAAATTAAACTTACCATTAGATAACTATGTACAACTACTAGCCTGGAAAACATTACATAAATATGCTTTAGTCAGCTTTTTTGCTGCTATGACTAAAAGATCTGACCAGAACAATTTTAGGGGAGGAAAAGTTTACTTAGGGACCCACAGTTTCAGAGCTTTCAATCTATAGACAGCAGACTCTACTCTTCAGGGCTGAAGAAGAGGGTGAATATCATGGAGAAAGAACTTGGCAGAGGAAAGAAGCTCACATTATAATCAGAAAGCAAAGATACAAGTATATACCCCAAAGCCACACCCCCAATGCCCCATCTATTCCAGCCACACCCCACCTGCCTTCAGTTATCACACATCAAGTGATTAAATCACTAATTGGGTTAAGGTGCTCACAATTCAATCATTTACCCTCTGAACCCTCTTACATTGTCTCATGTGTGTGGTTTCGGGGGACACCTTGCATTCAAACTGTAACAAAATATCTCATAGATCTAAAGTTTTTCTGCTTTAAGTGTGAAAAACAATCACATCCTTTTAGAAGATCTATTTTGCAGATGTAGCAAAATTTCAAAATACTCATATAACTTTTTTTATTGGAAAATAATCTGAGCAGAGAAATCAATTTCGTATGTTTATTGTCAATACAAGACCTTTATAAAGAATGTTTGCAATAATGCTTTTCATAGTTGTCAAGATTAAAATACAATTGAATATTTAATACTAAAGAATTACTGAAAAAATGATATGATTAAAATGTTTTATGAATTAGAATATGCTAACTATATACGAATTGACTTAGAAGAACATCTATGAGGTATGGTTAAGAGAAAAAGCAACATTGAGACTAGTAGACACAATTTCATTTTGTCAAACAGTGAGTATATTCACAAACACATAATCATTCATATAGAACTGAGATATACATGGAAAACATTATGAAGGTGGGAGACAGGGACAACAGTTTCAGTGATGATATAAGAGGATGAATGGGGTAGGAAAGGAAACTCACCATAAATAGTATGGTTCTATTATGAAAACATATATGTTTGTGAATACATAAATATGTTCAAGTGTGGCTATCGAAAATAACTATTTCAGGGCACTTATTCATTATAGTGAAGATTTACTGGTCATTTAATTAGTGAGGAAGGGGAAAACAAGAAAAGGAAGGGAGAGTGGGGAAGGCTTGGCCATGTTGGTTGCCCTTTTGAGGCCAATGGTTGTGCCTCCAGAAAGACTAGATAATATGTTTGTGTGACCTCCCCTAATAATTCTTAACCTAATGGTGTGAGTACAAAGAAGTTAAATGGTTTTAACATGAGTTTAGGTTTTGCCCTACACAGAAAATGGAAGGCAAGAAATGCAAAGAGGTTAAGATCATTTACAAGAAAGTGATTGCAATGACAAACCATGGAATCTACTCTAGGCAAAGAATAAAATGTAAATGGAGGATAACTGGTAGAATAAACCCAGCAAAATCAATGATGTAAAAATTTTGATAAAGTCAATGAAAATTCACATGAGGATCTTGATTGAATTGGAAGTAAAGAGTATGTCAGAAGCTTGAAAGCATCAATTAGTTAATATTTATCTAATATTCAGAAAAGCTTTAAGACTAGAGATTTGTAAAATTGTCCACTTTTGTGAAAGCTGAAAACATGTTCTAACCTTCTCTCGCACTCTTCCACTTTCAGTGCCTTTTGAGAACTCCAGCATGACTACTACAGTAGTCACATCACCCAGGTGACCGTCGTCATGTCACCCAGTACTCATGGCCCACAAGGTGACCATAGCTAACTTTCAAGTTCTGTAGGATACACAAAGTCATTAAGATAGTCAGCCTAGAATTTTATAGTGGTTACTAATGCCCAAACTGTTTTATAAATGACACTTGACATATGTTTTTAAACATAACTCTGCATACAGCATTTTTTTAATTGTAGATGGGCAAATACCTTTATTTTATTTATTTATTTTAATGTGGTGCTGAGGGTTCACCCCAGTATCTCTCACATGCTAGGCAAGTGCTCTACCACTGAGCCACAATCCCAGCCCCAAATTAATATTTTTTGAGAAACTCCAGGTATGTTTGAGTTGACCATGAACCACCTGTGTTTAAACTTAGCATATAAACACCTTCTTCTTACAGGCAGTCACAGTGTCTTAATGCTGAACCTAAGTCTCTAATAAACAGTGCTTTGTGGAATCGTGGGTTTGCCCCCTCTCTCAGCACCTTCCATCTCTGGAAGCCACTTCTTTTATGCTGGGCTTCCCCCAACACCTGACATCTTAGGATAGATTTATATTACTATATGGTGTTTGGCCTTGCATCTCTGTATTATGAAACTGAGTCAGCACATTGGCCAAGATCATTGTTTTTGGAAGATACCAGTGCAAAAAAAAAAAAATAGCTAAAATTAAGTGAACTATCTAGAGAAGGGACTATGAACTACCTATATAAGTTCAAACCTAACTCATCCAACACAATTCCCCTTAGCCAGATTCCCAAAGGCATGTGACTCCTCCTGCCCTATTTAGAAAAATAGGCAAGTGTAATGGAGGGGATGGTGAAGTGGATAAAAACTGTTTTTTTATTGAGTACTATCAAATAGTTTACTTTTACTTTTATAACTTTTAATGAAATATTTGGATTCATGAATATTGTTAAAACTCTTCCTAGGGTGTTGAAACAATCTCTTGCAGCGTTAAATAAGGCACATTTGAAAATTTTTGTTTCCCTTTTGTTTCTCAGGACTCTTTATCAAGGGATGTATGTGAGAATTAAGAGAATGGAAGTGTTAAATTTTTTAAATAAAAATATTCATTGCCAACACAGATCCACTTTACATATGCATGTACAATATGTATCTCAATGCTTTGTGCTTAAGAGACATGATAAGATGGTAAAACATAGGAAGCCCTAGCCATCTTGCTCAAAGGCTTCTCTGGCACCTATACTTGTATTTTCCTTTCCTTTGGTGCTCCAGGGATTTCTACCCTGGATTCACAAGCTACAAAGGACGATGGTGATATAATTGAAAAAAAAAAAAAAAAAAAAGGATGGGCTGGCTGGGGATGTGGCTCAGGTGGTAGCTCGCTTGGCATGCATAGGGTGCTGGGTTCGATCCTCAGCACCATATAAAATTAAAAAAAAAAGATGTTGTGTCCACCGAAAACTGAAAAATAAATATTTAAAAAATTCTCTCTCTCTCTCTCTTAAAAAAAAAGGAGCTTCACACTGTTTTGGCAAATATATTTTAATAAAAAGGAGACAGAGAAATTGATTATCAGATAATGACTTTCCTAACAATTGCCTATGACTACATATTCTAGGGGAGTCTTTTTTATGCTGTTTCCCACTATATGTGCACCCCCTTTAATTCCCTGTTTGCAGTAAATCTAATTCCAATAGTTCACCATTCCTTATTCTAATGAAATTCCTTATATGTGGCTTTCTCTGTCCATGGAGTAGTTCTTCCAAACAATTCCTGAAAGAGGGACCGATGGGTCAGTGAATGTGTTCACTTACAATGTTTGTGAGATGGCCCAGTTGTCCTCCATATGTGACTTTCATAGATAGTTCATGATTATGTATTGTTTGAACAGTTTGCCATCTGGGCTGTTAGGTCACATACAAAAGTTAAGGTAAATGGTTGTAAAAGGGCCTAAAACAGCCCAAGATAATTTTGGCTTTGAATCTACAACATTCTATATATACACAACCACAATGTTCCAGCTAGCCAAGTTTACCAGTCTGTAGGATCTTTAATATAGATGCAGCTTCTTAGGAAACTCATTTCACAACTTCATCAGATCCAAAATGCTATTTCCCTAAGAAAACAGCAAATAATTTGTATTTCATGTTCTCCCAGATGTCAATTTTTATCTTGTTTAACTCCCAGTTTTTGTAAATATAACATACACATTTTACATGATTTCTACCACATGATACATTAACTTTCTGAACAGAGCATTTAAAAATGAGATAAATATAAGGTTAACAATAAGAGGTTATGTTATATTATATTATAAATGTATTAAAGTTTTGTTATTACTGATTCTTTTGTGGTCTTCCAATATTATTTTTCTTTACTAAGTGGCTAAGAGTTGAGAGGTAAGATTAAGAATACATTAAATAAGTGCTTCCTCTCCATTATTCAACTACTTCACTTTCATTTTTTTAGTTTCACCATCTTTCAAAAGAAAAGAATATGTAATAGTTCTAGAAAAGTGAATGTTTTTGTTTTTCAACAACAACAAAAAAATCAAAAACTTAAACAATTTCCTTTAAAAACATTGTCAGTTCAGTTAATAGAACACTTACCACGATGAAATTTATGGTATTTTCGGATTTATGACAATGTGGATAAAACATCAGTTCTCAAATTTGCCTTTATAAAAACTTAATCAAGTGTTCAATTATTAAGCTATCTTAACTGAATAGGGTAGATCTTTGAAGACTAGAAAGGAATTTGTGTATAATTGTGTATAATTATTTTCATGCTCAAATACTTCCTTGCTCAGAATTGTACAGTTTTGGAAATATATGCATGGTTAAATTTCATTTGTTTTGGAATTAACTGCTGCATCATACTTTCATTGATTAGTATAACTTATCAAATTCTGGAGGTGTTGAATTAGTATTTATTTGTATCCGTATTTTTTGGACAATTATTTAGATGAACATGTTATTTATTTTTTAAATTTTTATTAAGGTTGGACAATTAAAAGTTGGCGAGAAAAATAATATGTATAATCACAAAATATGTGGAAATACTGCCAGTATCTCACTCCCAGTTGGAGACATTCTCTGATATTTCCAATGCACTGAAAAGAAAAGCTGAAATCACAGTTCTGTTTTGCCAAGAGCAATGGAACTGTTAGTTCTTTTAAATGAGTGAACCTAAAAAAACAAATTAAGTGAAATTATTACCTTCTTCGCTAGCTGTCAAGGGTTCCAAAGTATTCATTTCCAATGACACTTGGTGGAATTCTAACCCCACCCTCTTCAGAATAAGGTCCAACTTCCATTGAAATGCTAATGAAACTAATTAGGTTGTTTCTTTTTGAACTTCTTTTTGTGTTTGAGCTTAAACTCTTCTTATCTGAGATGATTTCATTTGTTGATTTATTGTTTGTCAACTTTATATATTCCCTTGTCCCTAGGGGTGAAAGTAGGCATGAGGGATAATAACACAATAAAAAAAGTTTATTTCAAAGTCTCTAGTTTTTTCAAAGTGATAAATCTCTTAGATTTTATTTCCACCTGGATGGCTGTGAATTTGGGTGCATCAGAATGTAAAGACTAAATAACTAACAGAAGGGTTGTCAAAGGATTATCATTTCAAAGTTAGACATGGCAGAAGGCAACTCCTGTGTATTCTGGGAAAACGGCTTTGCTTAAGCTATATTTAGATGGTAGAACTAGCAAGTAAGCAGAAAAAAAAGCTTTGCATGAAGGTTAATTTTCCTATTTAGGAGAGATACTATCATTTGAAACAGGTGAGGTATGTTTCTTGTGGTCATACTCATTTCATTTCCTAATTTTTTTTTCTTAAGTACTTTTTTATTTTTATACAGACATAAATCTGCAAAAGGCAGTAAAGAGTGTTAAAAGAAAAGAGGGAAAAAATCTTCAGACAAGGTAAATTTAACAGAGTTTATTTAAGCATTAAAAGATTCATGAATCACGCAGGACTGAGACCTGGAAGAAGTTCAGAGAGCTCCAACTCTGCAGAAAGCAGAAGGCTTTTATAGCCTGAAAGCAGAAGCAAAGCACTGTAATGAAATCAGCTAAGGCTGGATGCACCAGATATTAATTCCTTATATAACAAAGTTCTTCAGTTATTCTTCAGGAAAGGCCTCCAGAATCTACTCAAGGACAGTGTGAAACCAGCTTTTCAAGAATGGACATGTACAGGAGCAGCAGCTTGTCTGGTCAATGATCTTTATATGTCACAAACTCTATATCCCACCCCCATACACACTTATAACTTCCTCAGAAAAGAAGCATGTAACCTGTGAAGAGGCAAAATGATCACTTACACCTACTCAAAAGCCCCCCAAATCTCCCCTTTCTCACCATCCAAGCAGCTTCTCTTTTGATATTAATTCCCCCAGTATAACAAACTGGGGAGACACATTTGAGGTCTTTTTAAACTCCTGGATCCTTGCAGGCTGACCAAAAAATAAAGCTTTTCTTTTTTTCTTTTTGCAAAAAAACCCAGTGCCATAGTTTTACTTCATTGGCTTCCATGAGAGTTGGGCAGCAGGCCCTTGCTCAGCAACACAAGTACTTGATTAGCTACAAGTGGGCAGTTATATTATATCTGTACAATTCCATAGAAAGTCCTTAGTTAGAGCTTAATTGATAGCTTCTGGTTGGTTATGCTTAAGCTTTGTTTTATTGTTTGCATTTGGCTTAATTTTGTAGGAACCCAAGGCATTAGAACCTTCTCAGCCTAATGGACTCTCAAATATGTGGGGTTGTTTGTTTGTTTTTGATTCTGTGAGTTGAACCCAGGAGCACTCTACCACTGAGCTATATCTCCAATCCTTTTTATTTTTCATTTTGAGACAGGATCTTGCTAAGTTGCTTAGGCCCTTCCTAAAGTTCTGAGGCTAGCCTCAAACTTGTGATCCTCCTGTCTCAGTCTCCTGAGTCACTGGGATTATAGGTGTCCATTACCATGCCTGGCTCAATTATTATTATTTTTTTATCAAGACAACTAACTCTGATATCAGATCACAGTGATCAGCAAGCACAGAATCTTATCTATCTATCTATCTATCTATATACACATATGTATTTATTTATTTATAATCTATCTAAATGTAAATATATTTTTATATATATAAATATATATATATATATATATATATTTATCTGTGTGTATATAAATATAAATATATATGTATATCTCACCTACAGCACCAAGTAGATGTGTGTGTGTGTGTGTATACACACACACACACACATATATATATATATATATATATATATATATACACTAAATAACTAAATGTTATATAGATCTAAATAACTAACAGAAGGGTTGTCAAAGGATTACCATTTCAAAGTTAGATATGACAGAAGGCAACTCCTGAGTATTCTGGAAAAACAGCTTTGCTTAAGCTACAGCACCAAATAGAAGTGCTGTACTGAACACGGGTAGAAATGCACAAGTTCATCAATATTCCAGGACTTCTAAGTATTCTAATTGGATAGGCAAAAAATTAGAATGTTGAGAATAAAGTGTTAGTTATGCTGTGGATATTTCATATACACTGATGAAGTCTGAGTATCTCAATGTTTTGAAAAGTAATTTGGTAGAAATTGCTATAAAAGTTTATGATTGTGGATTCAGAAATTTTGAGGAAAACTAACATATAGGAATCAAAACATTAGGTTGAAGAATAAATTTTAAAATAATTACTGAAACATTTTTGGTCCCAACAACATGGGCCCATCACTAAGAGTAGGTTGGACTAGATGATATCTATCCTAATGAATGCTATGTGGTAAGAGGAGTGGTCTAACTGTTGTATCTGGGAAGAAATATATATGTGAACATGTGTAAGTGAATGTTAATGTGTTATGTGAAATTTTAGATAAAAAGTTATGAAACAAACCGGAACATCAGTAATTGTTACTAGGGATGGCCTTTTAGAGGTTGGCTGAAAAAGATTTAAAAGACATGAGTGATGAAAGTTGTTGGGTAGGGAGAAATCTGGGCTTTGGGGGAAAATTACACATTGTTCACAGTGCACTCATCTTGGTTATCCAATAGAAGCATGAGACTGATTTTGAGCTATTTCAGAATTCTAAATTATAATTTATGTTGGTACAAAACCTTTTGCTAGATATGGTCATTTTGTCCTGAAAAGTATCAATTTACTTGCCTTTCCTTATTCAGAAGGGACCAGTTTTTCTTCTGTTTGCATGTTCACTTTATTATCCTGATTTGTAAATATGTGTTCTCTTTGGATTCTTATTTGAAGAAGTTGTTAACATACTGTCGTGTCCTCATTAATAAATTAAAAAAATCTTTAACATGTTATTATGTCTGTATGAGAATCACCTTTACTTGAAAACTATCCTTTAATGGACTTTTCCCATATTTTTCAAGTGCAGATAATCTAACACAAATACTTAATAAAATATATGAATAATGTAAAGTACTGTAGAGGAAGATCAATAATGTTATTGCCAAATGTTATGATGAGGCAGGATAGACGAGGACCATGACATTTTTATTTTTACTTTCTATTCTATCTATTTATATTGAAATTTTTGTATTATGTTTCATTTGATAGTTTTATAAATAAAAAATAAATAGTAGCTAATTACTCTAATCAGATTATACCTTCTTGAGAAAAAAAAAATTTAAAGGTGTTTTTTTCTTGCTTTCAAAATCTGGTGAATAGAGTGCTGACCACTGTATTAAGTGAGTTAATACTAACGAAAATATGAGATGAAATACAACAATATTTAACCTTGTTCACAGATATAACAAAGAGAGTTTTAACTATTACAAAAGCTCACTCCCCGAATCTCCCGGATTGTTCAAAGCAAGGCTGTACAATTGCCCATGCTTTGGTCTTATCTCTGCAGTGCAGCCTCAAGCAGGCAAAGGCAGACCATTCTCGTCAATTTCATAAATAATTTTATCTCTACCATATTCATATGATTCACAGACACCCTACAGTGATCAAAGGCAAAGCCATTCCACTTTTTTATTTCTTATATTGTGGTTTCAATTTTTTAAATATTATATTTAGTTGTTGATGGACCATTATTTTATTTATTCATTTATGTGTGGTGTTGAGAATTGAACCCAGTGCCCCACACGTGCGGGGCAAGTGCTCAACCACTGAGCTGCAACCCCACCCTTGTGGTCTCCATTTTAATAATAAATTATTTCTTTGTTTGGTACTTGTAGGAGAAATTTGAGAATAATGGTTAATAATATATTCTGTCATTTGAAGTATTAAACAAACACTATAAAATATAGTGGTATCTCTATTTGCATGAAGTATATCCTCATCCATTGAAATTTATACCCATTTTTTTTCTCAACAAATTGCTCATCTATTCAACTAAGAATTATAGATTTTATTGGGGGGCTGCCTGAAAAGGAGAGGCAGAGAACAGAGAGAGGAGAGGAGGAGGGCAGAGATCTCATTTCTTAACAACTAAATATTGAGAACTTTGTATGTCCCAGATATTAATATAAGCATTGGGACTCAGAAGTAGAAGTGACAATATCTCTATTTGCTTTTCTCACTGGGAACTGTAACATCAGCATCTTACTTTCTAACCTGCGACTTCTCCAATCTCTGTCTATTCTGTTTCTTCTGTTGGTATTTTCCAAATTATTAATAAGAGATGTCTTAGTTTCTTTTCTCTTCCTTCTTTTTCTTTTCTTCTCTCTTCCCTGCTCTCATCTTAAATGTCATCCACTTCAAAAGTCACTCCTGACCAGCATTTATTGATACCCTAACACCTAGGTACTTTCTGTCATGCTACCATATATTTTCTTATTGAATATCCTTTTTATAATGCCAATCTGAAATACAAATAATTCATATTTCACTGGCATGTTTGCTTTGATATTTGTTATCTGCATTCTCTATTAGTATATATGCTCTCTGAAGTAAAAAAAAAAAATCTTTTATTTATTATTGTTTCCCCAGTTCTTCCAGAATAAAATGTCAATAAATACCTCTTGACTTGAAATTACATTTTGGTGGGGGAAGGCAGGTAAATTGTATCAATATCCCTATAATCCATATTTAATTCCATAGCTGTAACGTCTACAAAAGGAGGAAGCTGTGAGATAGGAATAGAGCAGTGGTTTGTAAGGTGCTATCCTGGACCCGCAACACCTGGAAACTCATATGAATTCCGAATCAGAAGTGTAAGATGGGACCCAGAAGTCTGTGTGTGGTAGAGCTCTTCCGATGATTGTGAAGCAACTGAAGTCAGAGAACCAGGTAATAAAAATCCGGGGTGTTTAGAGCTGCACCTTATTTCTTGTGATGTGTGTAGTCCAGCCCTTTAGATTGGAAGGTGGGATGCTATGTCTTGTCCTCATGGTGGTTTGTTTTCTTCCTGGTAGTTTCTTCAGACCACAGTAAGCTATTTATTTCCACAAGTCAGCAGTATCTACAGAAAACAAGATAAGAGGTCTGAGAAGTCAAAAGACTTGCAGATGATCTCACTAAAACATCTGGTGTAGGACTCTGATCGAAGTCTAATGATTTTTCATTCTAGTGAGTTCTATTCCGGTAAGCTACATGGTTATTTTTACCAAGACCTTGAAGATATTGGATCAAACACGATCCTAGCTATTCCCACATTTGATTCGGAGTACTTTTGTTCTTTGAATATCTAATGATATTTTTCTTGTGGAAAATGGTTTAATTAAAGCTAGCATTCAAACACATTTTCCCAGACCACAAGTTTCAAGTTTATAATAAAAGTACAAGGAAAACATCAGTGTGTATTAAAAAAAAATCAGCCATTAACTGTGCCACTAACTTTAACCAGAGTACTTGAACTTTTAACAGGAGATTCATTTTTTTTTCTCTTTCTCTCTCTCTTTATTGTGAACACGGGTGTCATAGGGTAAGATGACTACATAAAATTTTAACTTTTCAATAGATACAAATTTAGCTCACTGCACACAACTACCTATACAATTTTGCACACACACACACACACACTCACACACATACATGCACACACACACATATAAGCAAATATATATGTGTATATCTCAAATGCCTAGCACTGTGCATGAAATGTAAATTTACATATAGGTTAATTTAATGAATTAAATGATTTCAAAATAGAATAAATCATTCATTTATAGTTAATAAATTATATGACATTCAAGGAATTTAACATGCTCTTTAATCAAAAAAGAATTTAGCACTTTTCAATTTTCTATTAGAAAAATAACTAGATATTGTCCAATTAATTAAGTTGTTAAATTTAGGGAATAAAAATTTTTGACATTGATTATCACATTTCTCTTCATAAATCTTGCATACCTCTCTACTGGCAATATATGAGGATATATTTGTTAAAAATGTGGAATAGGATCATTGCTTTTACTTTTACCAATATAATGGTGGGGAAAAAATGGCACTTCACTGACCTAATGGTTACTACTCTGATAGAAAACTACAGTATTTTATTAGCCATAATCCATTACATTTCTTCCTTTTCTATTTTTTGATTAATACTTTTAATTGATTTTTAAAACTGGGATGTCTGTTTTTTTCTTTGAAACTTCTTTATTATCATTTTGTACCATAATTGTTAAATTATAAGATACATAGTTTCAAAACTTATTAGAAGTTTGCCTTTTAAAAAACATTTTGATCTTGCTTTTTAGTGTATAGAAATGGCACTATTTATTCAAATCATTTACTTTGGTGTCAGTTGTAAGATAGACATAAAGACAGATTCCCCCTTGAACATTTCGTGCATTTTTTTAGAGACCCTTTTATCTCATGTTTACATAGGTGCCACAGCTATCTTCCATTTTTGAGGCTCTGATCTAAACTTGGAAAAATAGCACTGGAAAAGTTAGACAAGGCACCTGATTTAATGAGGACTAGATCCAAAAAGGGAATAACAAATAAATTAAACTATTACATTTTATTAAACAATTGGAGTAGGAAATATTCTAATTTAAGAATTCAGCTTGGTATGGTGATGCCTTCCTATAATCCCAGCGATATGGGAGACCTGAGGTTTTAGAATCACAAGTTCAAGGCCAGTCTCCAAAATCTCGTGTAATCCTTTCTCAAAATAAAAATAAAAAGGCTGGGGGATTAGCTCAGTGGTATAGGGCCCCTTAATTTACTCCAAAGGACTGAAAATCATAAATGCATTTATTATAGACTTAAAAGATAAATTAGGATAAAAAACAAAATTTTAAGATGGCCTCCTAAGGTTCCCACCCTCTTGTGCATATGCCTGTATAATTGTGAAGCTTAGAGTATGGAAGGGACCTATGAATATGATAGGATAATTGCTCTATTGATTGCACTACATTGTAGAAGCCTCCATCTTAGCCAACAAGAGAAAGGGCCTCTTGTTGAAAAAGAAAACTACCTGGTGGTAAGACAGTCATATGACTGGGACCAGTGTCCATTCTTCAGTTGCTGAGACAGCCCTCTGGCCATAGGAGGAAACAGGAGTCTGGTCCTGTAACTGGAAGAATTTGACTTTTACCAATCACATTAATAATTTAGGAAGAGATTTAGTCCTGCAATGATGAAGAGCAGGGCATTCCTGGCAGTTTTGAACATGGGAGTCATGTGATCTGACATATGTCTTTAAGATCTCAGTGTCATATACAGGGAGAATGAAATAGACCAGACAGCAGGAAGATCATTGCTGTTGAAATACTCCAGGTAAGAGAAGTGATGACTTGAATCATAACGTTTGCAAAGAAGATGATAAGTACTGAACAGGTATGGGATGAGTTTTAAGGGTTGTCTAAACAATTTCTTGATGAACTGATGAGAAGGATGAGGGAAATAAAGGAAATAGCACTTGGTTTTTGTCTTGAGAACAAAGTACTATGAATATTTACTCTATTTTCTGAAAGTACTGATTTAAGCTAATAAATTCTGCTTTAACAATCACTTTAGCTGTATCACCTGAGATTTGATGTGCAATAATTTCATCACTCATTTCTAAATAAAATTAATACCCATCATGGGATTTCTTTTCTATCCTATGAGTTATTTAAAGTTGTGTTTCTAAAAACTGTAAATATTTTGGATTTTTCTGGCTTTCTTTTTCCTTTTGATTTCTAACAGTCAAAGTGTGGTCAGAAAAGGAGATTTTCTACAATTGCAGAAAGATCACTAGAGCAGAGGGAAAGGAACAGGGATAGGGAGGAAGGGAGGAGGAGAGAGTATTGGGAACTAAATTAGAGCAAATTATATTCCATACTTCTATAATTATGTCAAAATGTATCCTAATATTATATATAACTGAAAAGAATCAATTAAAAAAAAAGAAAGAAAATGAGGTATCCCTAAATGAAAGACTTGGACACTTGTTTGAGCTAACTTTGTCACTCAGTATCTGACTACTCTTTCATTGATGACAATGTTATATATATGTCCATTAAATAAACTTGTAAATAATCTTACTGAAGTCTTACAATGCTACAAATTTTCATCTGTCATGTCTCCCAATTGCTAGGATAGATGTGTTAAAAGAATCTGACCATGATAATGAATTTAGTAATTTCTGCTTTAACTCTCTCAATATTTACTTTATGTATATCAAATCTGCTTCCAGGAGCATAAATTTAATAATGATTTTAATGATGTACTAAATATTTTCCCTTCTTTCTAGTAAAACATTTTGTATTTAATTTATTATATCTGATATAGCAATAGCAGTTTTCCATTTAAATATAGGCCTTGTATAGATTGTTCTCCGGTTTCATTGCATACATTTATGTGTTGATCTTGTAGTTATGACTTGTGATTTTGGATAGCTAAAATTTCTGAAATTGATTCTGAAAATGACTGTTTCTTGAATTAGTTGTGAGTAGTGATTTATTTATTATTATAAAAATTTCAAGGTGTACAATGGTGGGGAGATTAGTAAAATGAACCCACCCATTGGGAACCAGTTGTCCATGGAATTCTTATGTTTCTGTCCATCAGATGGACAATAATACTAAACAAAGAGACATTTGATCTGGACTACCTCTTAAAAGCTGCCTCTATAGAAAGCATCTTCAGAAGATAGAGATAGTATTTCCCTTTGTAGCAAACTAAATCTGTATTTACTGGGTCGCATAATAAAGTTGTCTCCCTGTGGGGCTAGAGGCAGGCAATCTTACAGTCTATTATAAAATTTTCAGTTCCCTAAGATCATGATACCTCTACAACACAGCACGTTTCATGCACAAGTGTTATGTGGCCCTTTTTCTATTACCTTATAAGAATTGGGGGTCAAAGAACCAGCACTGATACCCATTTGCTGTTATTCTGAACTATAACGTGCTTTGTCTATGATCATGGAATTTTATGTCTTTGCCAGTATTCATGAAACTTATCCATTTGTAAATTGGGAAAAAAAAATTATCCAAATCTTCACTATTCTTTATCTCCTCTACCCTCATCATAGGGCTTCAACTCATGGTTCAGTGTCAGATTGTATGTATTCATACATGTACATACATATACACGTATATGTATCTCCTTCCTCCCAAAACCATACCAAATCATTTTATCCACATTGATTTCCTAACCTAACTTTAAAAGTACTTTTTAAAGAATAAAAAAGTAGTGATCCTACCTAAAATATTTTAAATAATTTATTTTTTATAATTAAATACCCAGTTAGCATCCACATTTCACAAATAGTATTTTGTTGTTGTTGTTATTGTTTTATGTTTGCTTATTTGATAAAGTATTTGAATAGGTCAATGCATTGCAACATTTCTTGGTACTATTAAGCCTTCTTTAATTTACAGATTAAGGAAGTAACCTCCCCCCTACTTTGCTATACACTGAAATTACCTGGGAATCTGTAAAATATACAAAGGGCTGTTTTTTATTTCAAGAAATTTAAATTCAATTAGTATGAGCTGTGATCTGGGTGTCAATGTTTTTAAGAGAATCACTGCTATAGGTAACACCACCTTTCTCCTTTTACTTCCTCTTTCTCCCTACCTCTCTTTTTATCCCTCTCTTCCTTCATCTAGTTTTCCTCTTTGTCACCCTTACAGAAATAAAGGAAAATATTTAACTCAGCAGTAAGATAATACATAAATTCATGCCCCCAGAAGCGACATAAAACTCATAAAGCAAATATTGATAAGAGTTAAAGAAGAAATTAATAAATCCATTATTGTAGTCATTTTTGACACATCTATCATGGTAATTGAGAGATTTGACAGACAAAAAAATCCCACTTCATGTGATGTTAGTAATTCTAGCAATTATTAGAAATATTATCATCCCCCTCTCGCTTCCTATCCGGGTTTGACCTACAGCCACCCGGGAGAAGATGGCCGCCCCAACAGCCTCCAGGCTCTCACAGCAGAGAGAATTCTGACGTAGTGCATTCCTGTGCTGAAGAATGTGAAGGTGACCTGTGCCCTTGCAGGTGCGATGCTTCAGTACATCTATGGTCAGACCATTTACCAAGCTTGTGAGGCCACCTGTTCAGGTATACGGCGTTGAAGGTCGCTATGCCACTGCTCTTTATTCTGCTGCTTCTAAACAGAATAAACTGGAACAAGTAGAAAAGGAGTTGTTGAGGGTAGCGCAAATCCTGAAGGAACCCAAAATAGCAGCTTCTATTTTGAATCCCCATATTAAGCGTTCCATCAAAATGAAAAGCCTAAATGACATGACAACAAAAGAGAGGTTTTCCCCCCATCACGTCTAATCTGATCAACTTGCTTGCTGAAAATGGTCGCCTAGGCAATGCCCATGGCATCATTTCTGCTTTTTCTACCATTATGAGTGTGCACCGTGGAGAAGTACCTTGCACAGTGACCACTGCATCTCCTTTACCTGAAGCTGTTCTCTCTGAGTTAAAGACAGTCCTGAAGAGCTTCCTAAGTCAAGGCCAAGTATTGAAATTGGAGGTTAAGACTGATCCAGCAATCATGGGTGGAATGACTGTCCGTATTGGAGAGAAATATGCTGATATGTCTGCAAAAACCAAGATTCAGAAGCTGACCCGGGCTATGCGGGAGAGTATCTAAAAGTGTTGGCTTTCTGTCAGTGAAAATTCTTAAACATGGAGCAACAATAAAATGCTTCCTGAAGAGAGAGAGAGAAAAAATAAATATTATCATCCTTCCTCCATTTATTTTTATAATATTTTCAGAAATATATTTGAATTTTTAAAGTATGCATGTTATGTTATTGGGGATAGAATTCATGGGCTCATAAATGCTAGGCAAGTGTATACCCCAGCCCTTTTAATTTATTATTATTATTATTATTTTCAATTTGTTTTGAAGCAGAATCTAAGTTTCCCAGACTGGTCTCAAACTCATAATCCTTCTTCCTTGGCCTTGCAAGTAGCTGGGATTACATGCTGTGCTACCATGCCTGGCATCTAAATCTTCTTTCCAATCCAGTTTTCAAAGTAATGAATTAGTTCTGGCTTCCTCCAAAGATGATATATAAATGGATAGATTAGATGGACATAGATATTCATTCTCTCTCTCTCTCTCTCTCTCTCTCTCTCTCTCTCTCACACACACACACAAACACACACACACACCACACACACACACACACACATTAATTTTAAAATAACTTATGGCTATAACCAAGTTCAGTTCATTGTATTTAATTTTTTTACACCAAATATTTCTATTAATGTATGTTTCCTACACTTTGTCTTGTGGAATACTCTCTGAGTTAGTTCACTTGTCTATTTTATATGATCTTTATTTTCCTTGCTACATTTTCTGCTAAGTATTATTAAACAGCCCACACTCACCTTTTACACAGAAATGTACAAGGTGAAATGCCTCGAACTTGGAATCAACTGTTTTACTAGAAGCTGTGGTTTCTTTTTGAAAAAAAAAAAAAAGGGATAGTATCAGAGAGAAAGCATCAGTGTCAGGGGTGTTTATTGATTCTGTGTTTCTTCAGTGGCTATAAGAGGCTATTTCTAATTTTTATTCAAGGCTATAGTTTCTACTCAATCTCATCAATTTTGCAAACCTATCTTCTTTTTTCTATACCAAAAACATTGGTCTTCAAAGTTACCAACATAATTTTGGATTGCCTTATCTGAAAGTACACATAAAATAGTCATGTACAGTAATACCAGTACTCCTCCAAAAAAATGTGATTACTGAAGGCAGTTTGTTTTATTTATTTATTTTTTTGTTACTTTTATCCTTAGACTATATTCTACTAAAGACATACAGATTCTAGTGTTTTGATGTAACTCGAAGTTCCTCCTGTGCAGTTGGGCATAATAGCAGGATACATATTTATTTCTCCTTTTGTTCATTTTGATTTTATGGTTCCAGAGTATACAAATGCAAATTAATTTTGTTTTATAATTATGCAAAATAATTTCATATTATCCAAAAGTATTCTGTGTTCAAAAGTATATTTATAGAAAAATCTAGCTTCTATTTTTGTTCCTTCCAATTTGTTTTTTCCAAATTTATATATAATGGTCTGAGTCTGTGTTCCATAAAACTTGCATTTAAGGAAGAAATTCATGTCCTTCTTAACTGGGAGTATTTTGGGAGAAAAAGAGTGAGAGATACAGGATTAAGGAGCTCAGCAAATATATGGTTTAACCTAGTTTGTAATTTAATGTGATGGTACATGGTGTTCTCAAGAGTGAACTGCATCCCAGTTAGAGTAACACCGGGTTTGTATTCCAGTATCATTGTCTGTAGGGTGCTTTCTGAAGGGAAGAGCAGTCAGGAGGTTTGTGCTTCACCAAGGCCAATTCTTTGAAAGGGTATAACTATGACCTATTTGTAGCCAAAGTTACTGCATCTGGGTACACCAGCCTTTTAAAGGGAATCTGGCACATCAACAACAACATCCAAAACAGTAGTCTTTAAAATGCCAGTGCTTTCACTATACTTTAAATATAAATATTATGTAGTCACCCATGGATGGCAAGGATGGAAGGACTCCCTCCAAATGAAACAGTTCAGATGTTGAGATGAATGGCACCACATGGTCCAAAAGTATATGCAATGACCTATAGCTCACATAGTGGGTCCTTCTAGAGAGACCATAACAAAAGTAAGCCAGTCCAGGTGGCAGGAGGGAAGTATGCCTGGATAGAAACTTGTGTAGGAGGTGGGCAGCAGTATAGTTTCTAAGCTGAGGGCTGAGGTTTGCATAATTTGAACTTTCCACTAAGGCTGAGAGAATGAGCATGCATTTTAAAAATAATCTTGCCCAAATGGGGTTAAAGATAGAAGGGGTTTTTGTGGGGTTTGAAAGATGTCATTTGTCAAATATCAAAACTGAAGTTTTATTTATTACAAGGATTTTTGGTCAGTAGAAGGTGACTTGAATTTAGTCTGCAACCCTACTCAAAGACTGGCTTAAGCTTACAAATTTTTGCTCTTCATTCAGTGTTAAAGTTGAAGCAGATGGATTTTCATGCTATTCTATTCTGCTTTGTTATAGGTGATGGTGTGACTCAGGATTATAATTGTGCACAAATCTTTCATACCACTTCCTGCTTACATGGAACTTAAAGGTGAAGCCCATTTCTCCATACAAACTCTGGATAGCCAACTCGGAGTTCTATAGATACCCTCATTTAAGTCCCAAGATTGCTACTTTCAGCTTGTTTTGGGCAGTAAATATTCCATACAAATTTGTAGCTCAGTTATGTATACATAATGTATGAGTATATCTATGTGAATTCAATACTTATACTTTTTTACAGCAAAAGCATTATTCTGGTATCTGTATGGTGACTCTTCCCAAACCAAAGTTTTTGTCATCTTTTTGTATACTCTGAAATAATTCCTATAAAATGAAAATGAATGAGTTATGGGTAAAGCTAGAAGTCACCAACTAAACTAGTAGAATACCCTTTTTGTGTTAAAACTTGATTTATTCAATTTCTTGTTTCCATTTGGAAGATACCATTTTCTAGGAAATTTTTTACTTAATCAACTTTAAAAATAATATGTATAGCACTATGGTGTTGATATTCTGTATATTGTTATTTAATGCATTTTAATTGCTGGAATTTTTTGTGCCCTTCCCCTCTCTCTGTATTTATTTTTTCACAGTACTGAGGATTAAACTCAGTAACATTTTACCTCTGAGGTACATCCCCAACACTTTTTACTCTTAATTTTGAGAGAAGGGCACCCTAAGTTGCCCAGGTTGGCCTCAGAATTGTTATCCTTCTTTTTCAGTCTCTTGAGTCCCTGGGATTATAGGCATGCACCACTGTGCTTGGCAAGCCTTTGTGTTTATCCTGATTAGGTTCACAAATCATTCTTATATTATTTATCATTTTATTTCATTTCATCTGTTATATATAATCTCACATTTTCAACCTGAGTTGAAAATCTCTATAAGGTATTGTTTTTAATTTTTTAATGTTTAGCACTATACTTTTGTTGCCTACATATGGAAAATATATTTGGTTGGATATAGAAGATTTAGATACAATCTTTATTCCCACACTCAAAACTATAAAACAATATGCTCAAGAGTCTTTTTTAAAAGCAGTTAGTATGTTATAAGAGGTATACATTTTGAAGATATTCTGTTCGAAGAGGATAAAGTAGTAATTGACTTATTCTAGTTGGTTAATTTCTTTCTTTACTGGTTAGATGCCTAGGTGAAATGTGTTATCATAATAATGAACATATAGGGTATAAAAGAAAGAAAGGGGTCAACAAACTTCCTTGCAAGAATTGAGTATACTGCCAAAAGTAATTTAAAAATGTCTATTGTCATCCACAACTATTGGAAAAACCACTTATTTAAGAATGATGCTATATTCTATTGAGATAAATATTAAGAAGATATTTGCCCTCAGTAAACTTGTATAATAGTTGGAATGCCAATTTATGTGAATTTGAAAACATGAGTGAAAAAAGAATGAAAAAAAAGATGATGTCAATTCATAGCTGACAAGATAATAATTGTTTTAGTCTGCTTTTCCACTACTGTGACCGGTTTGGTCAAGAACAATTTTCAAAGGAGAAAAAGCTTGTTTGGTGCTCACCATTTCAGAGGTCTTAGTCCACAGATGGCTGCCTCCATTGTTTTGGGCCCCAGGTGAGGCAGGAGGACATGATGAAAGAAAACCACTCAGGACATGGCCACCAGGAAGCAGAGAGAGACTCCACTCACCAGGAACAAAATTAATGACCCAAATATTCCCCTCCAGGGACCCACTTTCCAAGCCACCCTACATGCCTGCAGTTATCACCCAGTTAATCCCTATCAGTGGATTAACACACTGATTAGATTAAGGCTCTTATAACCCAATCATTTAATCTCTGCTTTCTAGTACTGTCTCACATGTAAACTTTTGGGAGACACTGTATGCAGCCTATATCATAACAGGGATTAATCAGTGTTGCTCCTTTAAATTAATGAAAAGTAAAATACAACATAGGAAATTCATTGGAATGCCTTTCATGGTTACCTTATTTATCTATTATTTATTTTGATTTGGGGTCTGGATCTCTTCTTTGGTCTATATAAGTCTGAGAAATTGTACTATAAAATATCCCCAAACCCAATTGAGAAGCAAAGAGTTATTTTCTTTGTCAATAAATTAATAATTAAATTAGCTTCATATAAATAAAAATAACAAACTTCAAACTTGCAATATTACTGAAGTCCCACAAATTCTTGGCATGGATACTTATTTGGTATAGACACCATCTCTCTGTAAAAAAAAAAAAAACTAAGTGAGGATATATAGTTGTCTCTTCTATTTTATTTTAAAATTTATTTTCTACCATTCAATTTTTTAAAGTTGTTTTCATGCTATTATATGATCAGCAAATCATTATGCATATTTGTGTAATTGTTATCAATAAAAATTATTTATTTGCTTTTTCTTCATTTTTCTTCCAAGAAGTGTATAAAAGCCAAATCCAGGAAATAGGATAAAAACAGAGAGTAAGAGAAATAGATTGAAAGGCCTTTTTGACTTAATTGAACATAAAATCTCTTCTCTGTAGTCTTTACCAAGGGATTTTTATGTTGTGCAATCTGAGATTGAGGCTTGGATTTTGGTTTTCAGAGTGTATTGTATCACTGCCAAACTTTGGTGGTATTTAAAAAATTATTACACATTTCAGATTACTTTCCTAGTCAGAGGAAATTCATTGTGCTGAAAGCTAATGGCCTAAGGAACCCAAATGATTAATTTGTACCACCTCCCTGTTCCCCTTGGTAAAAGAATCAAGAAATTCAAGTTTGTTCTCTTTACCTGATCTGATTAAATGCTCTGACATTTTATAAGACTCCTCTGATAAATTCAGCAAACTGCACATATGAACAACATCTTCAGTTTCCAATCTTCTTTTCTTTGCTAGTTATAGAATATGAACATTACTGTCCTTCCATTATAAAAGAAAGTTAATCTAAAGAAAATGTCATTTTTAAGTATCTGATGGTTTCTAGAGAGGTTTGAACTATGTTCATATAAGTTTTTAAGGTGTTACCTGATGAGAAGTAAAATAACAGATTTTACTGTACAAGTACAGTTCAATAAAAAGAAAGAATAGGAAAAGATCTCAGGGAATAGAGTTTTACTGTGTATTCTATTCTGTGCATAGTGGATTTTCCAGGCATCAGCATTGCTGAAACAGACTGACCTAGGGAAGTTTTCAGATTGTCAAATGATCTCTCTCTGAGAGTGTAGCAAGGTTAAACTAAAGATCTGCTTAACTGATTCTCTGGCTTCGTTCCAGCATGTGCAATGATGCATTTCTGAAGTGTAAAGTATTTAATCATTAAGCTTGCTTTGAGAGAAAAACATTTCACAAGTTTCACCACATCAATACAATTAACCCTTGCAACACAGGCTTCTCAAGCTAGAGTTCCACCATGAATCACTCAGTGGATGCTGCCATTTATAATTGTGTTGTCTGCTTTATCGAACTTCCTTGAGGGAGGAAGTCAGGTGCAGTGCTGAGCACCTACTATATGTCCTGAGGAAAACACAGATGAGAAAAAGATTTCCAAACATTAAGAAAGGGTAGAATGTGAGAATCACAAGAAGTTTGAACATGGAGATTATATCATTCAAGAAGCACTAAGAATTCCTTTGCAGAGATATAAAACTTAAGATAATGATAGAAAAAGTAAAAAGTAGGATATGTTCCTTGAAGAGAACTGACTGTACAAAAATCAGGCAAGCAGAAAGATGGTCTAGTATAGTTAGATCTGGGAGGAGTTGGGAGATTACATTTAAAAATGGTGTAGGTAGGGGGCTGGGATTGTGGCTCAGCGGTAGAGCGCTCACCTAGCACATGCAGGGCCCTGAGTTTGATCCTCAGCGCCACATAGAACTAAATAAATGGAATAAAGGTATTGTGTTCAACTACAACTAAAAAAAATGAATATTTTTTTAAATGGCGTAGGTCATTTATAGATGGCTTTGTATGTCAAATTATAGTTCATATGAGATAGCTTCTGAATATCTGAGATTATTGCAGTGTCTAACATAAGAAATCAGTTAGTTTTTGGCTTCACAAGACAATGTAGAGGCTGATTGGTGTACACATATGGGAGACAGAAAAGCAGGGTGCTAGGGTTTGAGCATTTTTGTTTTCTACAAAACTCATCTGGAGATTTTACTGCCATCCTAACAGTAGTAAGATTTGGGACCTTTAAGAAGTGGTTAGATCAACAGGATGCCACCTTTATGTGGGTATTTGGTATGTTCATAAAACCACTTTTGAGTGTTGGTGTAGGGCATGTCCCAACATGTAGGGGCATGCTGCAATATGTGGGGCATGTTGCATCAGAAAATGGGAAGTCTTACTTGCTGGCTGCTATCTACTTCTCAGTCCTGGGGCCATGTGTTACTAAGATGGCGCCTGGCAATCAGCCAGGAGGCGGTGCTGTGGGTGGTGAAGAAAAATCAGACCACCTCTAGGATAGGTTCAGAACTCTCCCTACCCTGCTGACCTTTATCCTGATTGGCTCCTGTACATTATATCAGCTGTGTGTGTTTTCTCAATAAACTGAGATCCTGCTTTGACTGGTCTCCCTGGCACATCTGATTGACCTCTGGCGAGGGAGGGCTGGGTGCTGGCGGCCAGTCGACCTTTGCCTTTCTTGGCTCGTCCTGGTCCGTCGCATGCTTTCCCCATCTCTCCCGCAGGTCAGGAGGAAAGGGGGGGGGGGGGCTAAAAACCTCGACAGGTAGGTTCCCTTTCTTTTCTGCCATGTTATGACTCAGAAAGAATATCCCTCGCCAGATGCTGAAACCTTGATACTGTGCATACCAGTTTCCAGAACTGTGAGCAAATACATTCCTGTTCATTATAAATTACCTAGTCTCAATTATTTTTTAAAAACAGCACAAATAGACTACAACAGAGGGGAAGGTGATAAGTGTTTTGAATATGTTGAATCTGAGACAAAAACAAATAAAAAATATCCAGGACATAGGAGCAAAAGAACTAGAGCATGAGGGAGATATTGGAGCAAGGAGTGAAGATTTGGGAATCATTGACTGTGCAGTGGCAATCGAAGGCTCCAAGTAAGTAGGAATTCTGAGAAAAGAGTAGAAATAAATGAAATTTTGCATTGCAATATGCCATTATCCTCCCGTGACCTAAAGTGAATCCCCTTGTTATGGCTTTTGAAGTTATTTTCTTTTCATCTGAAAATGTATGATTACATTTCTTTTTATGTCTGTTTCTAACACTGGTCTCCCACAATGAGACTATGTGACAGTCAAAAAACATTAACCACTGTTTGTGTCTCAGATGGAAGGAATTTACTGCCAGAAATTGTATTTTGGCAATTGAGTAAACAAAAATTCATTGTTTGAGTCCTAGTGGAGGTCTTTTGTTCCCATTCATGTCACACAGGAGTTGGCTGCCTAGATTTCCTTTTCTGAGTAGCTCATGAAAGTGTCCCACAAAAAACCACTTGCTTCATCATATTTGCCCCCTCTTTCTTCATCTCTTCCTTCATGAAGCTCTTCAACTAACCTTGACTTCCCAGAGTCTCCAACACATGCCTTTCCAATGAGTTAAAATGAGTTAATATCCTTCATTCCCTTCCAGTGCATTTCCCAAACAGGATAGACAAAAGGAAACTGTGCTGGCAGAGGAAAGATATTACTCTGCTAGAAGACAAAGGCTGGTAATGGAGATGACCTAACACATCTTTTGAGCATGAGGAATAAGCACCATTAACTAAGGTTCAATTTCATGAAAGCAACAAAATTCCAAGAGAAGAAGTGCACCCAGGCTGGAGCAAGCAAAGCAGTTTATTAAAAAAAAAAATGCAAACAGCCAGCAAAATAATAATAATGTGCTCCAATTTTTTCCCGGCAGCTCAGGAGGCTGAGACAGGAGGGTTGTGAGTTCAAAGCCAGAAATAGGGTTGTTTCCTCTGACTCCTGTTCTGCTGTCACCAATACAGGTAATTTCCCTTCCTGTCCATGGGGAACAAGTGGGCAAGGGCTTCTTCTATGGGAGTCTTCTCTCTTACAGGGATCTTTCCCCTTCTCTTTCCTCCCCCCCCCCCACTTCTTTTTCCTCTTCTCCCCTTTTCTTTTCCACAGGAACTAGAATAATCTGCTGAAGTTCTGACACTTGGCCTCCCTGACCTTCATGCAACATGTCTGATTCAATATTTCTAAACAATCTACTTTAGACAAAACTCATATTTTTCACACACTTCTGAGGTCAATGTAATTTTTTTTAAAAAAGCTTAATTTTTATTATTTGATGCAATTATATAAAACAATGATAAAAACCCTAGTTTAGGAAATGAAGTAGGGGTGGGGGGTGGAAATAAGAATAAAGCATGAAGAAATACATAAGAAAGTAAAAATTTCAAAATAGAAATGAAGTGAGTCATCAGAGGGAAAAGGAACTAGAAACGAATTCAGGAGAGCAAAGAAAAGACATAATAAATGAGTAAAAGAAATTTCATTCAAAGCTTATTTGATCTCTGAATGGGTTTTATAAACATTCTCACTGTAATTAAAACTTGCCTGATTTTAATGCCCCTTACACTGACTGTTATTTCTCAATATCAATCTTGGAAACCAAATGGGGCACATATTAGAAGATGCAAGTGAAATGTTTAGTGGGGGGAAGAGAGTGACCCTGACTGAAAGAATACTGTCAACACATAAAGACATAAGTAAACATTAGCATTGTCTCAATGTTTACAGAAATCCCTATGTAAGTTTTTGTCTCTGTCTCAATCTAAGCTTATATCTCTATGTAATTTTTTTGTCATAATTTAAATCATTCTATGCTTGCTATTCATCACTTATTCTTATACATAAAATATATTATGCACATCTTTCCATATGTGGATTTGGAAGTACAATACTTTTAATTCATTAGCATAATGTCTGGTTTTTCCTCTTTTTCTTCCTTGCTAGTGTTTAAACAATTCTGTCTTAAAGACAGTAAAAATGAAGTTGCTAAACCAGAAGGTATACACATTTAGTTATATCGGCCTTAGAAAAGTTTGCGATGTTTTACATTCCACGTATAACTTATAGGAGGTTTCACTTCCTACCTCTGGGAAGTATTTTAAATATTTTTATTATTTTCTCATGTATAAAACTATGTTTTTTTTTGGGGGTTTCCAGGGATTGAACTCAAGGGGCACTCGACCACTGAGCCATCTCTCCAGCCCTATATTGTATTTTATTTAGAGAATGGGTCTCACTGAGTTGCTTAGTGCTTCACCATTGCTGAGGCTGGCTTTGAACTCACAATCCTCCTGTCTCAGCCTACCGAGTTGCTGGGAATAATTGGAGCACACTGTTATTAGTTTGCTGGCTGTTTGCATTTTTTTTAATAAAATGCTTTGCTTGCCCATATTCTTTTGTGGAAAATTTGTTACTTTTGGTTGGTTAGTATCTTTCTTTCTTTCTTTCTTTCTTTCTTTCTTTCTTTCTTTCTTTCTTTCTTTCTTTCTTTCTCTCTCTCTCTCTCTCTCTCTCTCTCTCTCTCTCTCTCTCTTTCTTTCTTTCTTTCTTTCTCTCTTTCTTTTTTATTTTGGTACAGTGATGGGTATTGAGGCCAGAGCTCTCTGCAGATTAGGCAAGCTTCTCTACCTGAGCCACACCCACAGTCCTCTAATTTCCATTTCCCACAAGCATCCTGATCAACTTTCTTTATCATCTCCTTCTCCCATCAGTGGTATTATCTCCAGCTGTCAAGCCCACCCATCCCTATTCAAGGCCAGGCAAGTGACCTATGTTAGCCATTTATAAGCTTCTTGCCTAAAATATGAGTCTTTTACACATTGGAATAGAGAATAAAAGATTCCTGGAATTCACTTGCTCTTGTCATGCCCTGCCCAGACTCATTTTCTACCTCTTCCTCTTAATACTTTACATCTCCAGAGCTCTCAGGTGCTTCCCAAGTGCAAACCTTGGTATATAGCATTTCCTAAAATCACCCAAGCACCCACAATTTCTAGTAGTAGGCATCAAATATTCATAATGCAAAATTCTTCTCTTTATTCTATTGAACTGTTGATCTTGTTATTGACTTATGAAACTTACTCTATATTTAGACTTTTAAATTGTCATGTACATGGCAAACATTAGTTTGCAAATTTTGTCACTTATTTTATAAAAAGTTTTCTGTAAGAAGGAAGGCTATAATTGTATTGTTCAAGTATATTTATCTTTTCTTTTGGTAGGGGGTGTACCAGGGATTGAACTCAGGGGCACTTGAGAACTGAGCCACATCCCCAGCCCTGTTTTGAGACAGGGTCTCACTGAGTTGCATAGTGCCTTGCTTTTGCTAAGGCTGGCTTTGAAATTGGATCCTCCTATCTCAGCCTCCTGAGCCATGGGGATTACAGCTGTGGGCCACTACGCCTGGTATATGTTGATTGTTATAAGATTAGAAAGCATTTCTTACCAAAGACTACTAAAAATGTGTGAAAATGAATTGTAACAGTATTATGGGGGGGTTTATTCTAGAGTATTTATTTTTGGATGTCCCAAGAAGACAGACTGAATTCTTTGGAACCATAGATGATCCTGTAGATGTTAGAATACAAATTTCTAGCTTCCTTGATCTGTGTTATGCCATTTCCTCTACTCTTTAGATATAGGCATGAAGTTACTAATATTTTCTAGGAACTTTTATGATTATCCCTTTGAGTTTTTCACATAGTTCAAATAGGCCTGGAAAGCCCTACAGAAAGGATCTTATCTTAATTATTTTAGATTTGAAAACCATTCTTTATATCTCATATAATATCTAATACATATGACTGAATATTTCAACAGAAGAGAAGTCATCGGGGGCAATTATTAGGAAGACTAGCTTTCCTCTCTTTTGAAAATTATGTAAGTCTGAATTGTTGTCTAGGAATTGGTGTATTAAAGAAAAAATAAGAGATCAACTATGCATGTGGTTGATTTTTACCTCTGCCCTCATCACCACAATCCTTGTTGCAGATGTTGTGTTTACTGGTGGAGGAAAGTGGGTAGAGGAAAGCAACCATGTTTTCAAGGTATCTAAACTTTCCAGAGTAAGACCTAGCCTTGTTTTTTTTCCTGCAATATTCAGTTTGAAAGCTATGAATCACTCTCTCTAGTTATTATTGTTGTTTTCAAGTACCTTTGAGAAGGAGCATAAACACCAGCAGTCACAAGAGGTAACAGGGGAAATGTTTGCTCCTGGATGTTTCAGGAATTCTTTATGTGTGAAGCAATATTTTAAAGAATTACCCATTGGAATTTTTCTCTTCATTCTTCGATGACCCAGTTATTCTTTCTGACAATGGCAACACTGACAGACATAATACTTTTCCTCAGAAGAAGAAAGAGTTAGAACACATCAAGTCTGATACCTTAGTATTTCTCAAGCTTAATGTTGTGAACAACCAATAAAAAAAAAAAAAGACACAGACTTACACAATTGGTTGAGATGTATGTGTAATCTCTCACATATGGAACTTGCTCTCCCTTTACCAGGACTGGTTTAAAACGACATAATCTGAGGAGAAGAGAAAGTAATAAAAACACCCAGTATGTTCAATGCTGGGAGACAATCCTGAGAAGAAACTTTATTCTCTCTTCCCTACTAACGTTCTGCTCGGAAGTATTAGGAAAGAAAAATTCTAGATATATTTAGGACATTTGAGAGGTACAGGGACAAGGACCTCGTCCTCTCAGTGAAGCTCTTGAATCCACTGGGTGAAGATGGCACTGTTGGAAGTGGGCTTGGTAGGGCTCTAAAAGCCGAGGACAATGATATGCCTCCTGTGGCCAAGGGGTAGCAAGGAGGAGTTAAGAGTGAAATCTGATGATATGTTTTGTCAGGACATATAACACACTGCAACTGTCTACAGGGAACCATAGTAACAGAATTGATGGAACTGATGCTGTTTCAATGTTTATGTCTTAGATTGATATGACCATGCATGGAACCAGGGATGTCCTCCCTCAAAACTCACATCAGTGTCATAATCCTCTCTAAACCCCTTAGAATGTAGTTACATTCTTGAATAGGAAAAGGAAAGCCTTTATCTGGATGAAGCTTCCCTGGATTGTTGGAACTATATTTTTCCCAATGGGTGGAATGAAAGATTTACATAGAAAATTTGTTCAATTATAGATACATCAGGGAAAGTTATATTTCTCTGAACCACTAACACTATAGTTAGTTATAATATTATGCTCTGGAGGGTGAAAAACAGATGTTCCAATATGCCAAAGGAACTTGAAAGGAGGGTGAAGGAGACGATTGCAAATTAGAAAAAAGATTTTATGTTTTGAATCTGGCTAAGGTTTTCTATAGAGCTTTCCACTCCATATTTTAAAACTTGGGAAAGGAAAAGTTTCAGTTGCATGTGAAATCAAGACTCCAAGGCTCTAGCGAGATGGTACTTCCTCAAGTTGTCATGCTATTAATGCAAGGACTAAAGCAGTATTTAAAGCAGTGTCAAAGAATAAGCATGGGAGTGTTTTATGTGCATTATATTTTGCTGGATGCATATTAGATGTTTTGTTTTCCTTATTTAAGAATGTACCTAACACAATGCAGTAAAGGTTTGTAGAATGGTACCTGTCCAAGTGAGTCTGAAGGCACAGTTAGCCTTCCCTTCATGCCTCTGCCCTTGCTCTGATGAGGAAGTTAGATATGAAAGGGATCTATTAATATGCAAATGTAGTCTGAGAAGAGCAATACTATTGTACCTTTATCAGCTCAAACTGAACTAAGTAAAGTGGATAATTTTGCTTTAGAATGATTTATGTTGCCTATTTATTTACCTCAGAGAAAAGGAAAAAATTCAGAGAATTCAGCATTTTCAGGTGGAACAAATAAGTCCTGCTCCAATGCCAAGGTGAAAGGTTTTGCCAACAGGGAGACAACCTTGGGTTTTCCAGGGAGTGAAGGTATGTGGAGCATGGACAAGAGATAATGGATCATGGTGGTCCAGGTAGAAGAAGGGTATAACATAGCCAGAGGCAGAGAACTGAAACTAAGCAGGAAGGAGTTAATCTGGCTTATGCATATACAGGTTCTTTGTAGGTCTATCAAAATCACAGCTGTGTGAGCACTCAGGATGTTTTCCTGAGTTTTTATTTTGATATGCTCCCTTCCTCTATCTAGCGGCCTAGCTACAGTTCTATTATGTTTGCAATTGTCATTTTCCTATAGTTATTTTATTTTTTGAACTTATACCTTGAATGCTTTCTTCTATCACTAACTTAATGGGTACCTATGGTCAAATAACGGTGTGTGTGTGTGTGTGTGTGTGTGTGTGTGTGTGTGTGTATGTGTATGTAAAACCTTCCCTTTCCCAAAATGAACTTTTATGTCGTTTGTCATTTCTAGCTATTCTAAAATCTACATCTTTGTATGCAAGTGAGAATATTTATGTATGCTAAATTCCTAGCAAGAAAAGGTTTCTAAGGAAAAGTTCAGTTTAAATTTTTTATGAATATAACAGATTGTTTTTATAAACAATTTATACTCCTACCAGAACTATATGCCCATGGAGGAAAACATTGGTGTTGGATTTCAGAACCCAATCAATACAGGGAGGGCTTTCTAGTAGTTTAGGGACCTTAAGCAGCATGTCGATTTTGAACAGGGAGATAAAATTGTCTACAAAGGGAAAAGGGGAACAGCACAGGTATACCTGTTACTTGGGGACTTCATTAAATAAGTAAATATATTAAATACAATTGAATATTTGCTTCTCACTGCTAAAGATCGTAGATACACTTATGGAGAGGGAGAATATTAGAATAAACTCTGAAGTACTGGATTAGAATTAGAGGTATTTGTGTGAACACATGATCTCTTCTTTTTTTTTTTTTTAATAGATAGAGGTACCTATCTATGGATATATCTGTCTATCTACTTACTTACCTACCTACCAATCTAAAAATCATATGTATTTCCAAGTTTTACTCACTGTGGTCCTGGGAGACCATTGTTTATTCAAAAGCAACAAACCTATCTAGTACAGAGATATTTGTTTTAAAGTACCATTTTGCATTAAAAGAAATAGAATTGCAGAAATGGGTGGTTTCATATCTTGGGAAGGGGCAGTATAAAATGAACCTAAACAACTTTAACTTTAACAATGGGCAAGAGTGTCTAAAAGACAACTAAATGTCACAAAAGAGTACAAAATTTAATTTAAAAAAGGTTCTACTGGCCAAAGTCACAATAATTTGAGGTTCAAATAAATATAGATAGAAAAAGAATAGAATCCAGTAAATAAAAAAGAAACCATGAGAATATAAAGACCTAAAGATTAAATTCTATATTTTAATGAGGATTAGCACATTCACATAGTTTCCAAGTTCCTTCACATAGAATATCAATAATTACAATGAGAAAATAATTTTCTTGTAGTAGAGGAAACTGGGAGATACTATCTTAAATTAATGATAAAATGTTATCAATCTGGGACAAGTGATGATCATATGCCATTTGAGAGGACAGAGTGAGAAGAACACAGCATCACTCACAGGATGTTCCCACTAGAGTTGCAATTCTAAATGCATTTCTAAGTCAATGGTAGATAAAACCATGTCGAAAAATATACTAAGAACAAGTGGTCTGCAATCTGGAAAAGTGTCAATTAAAAAAAAAATTACCGACCAAAATAGATAAGAGATATATTGCAACATGTAATTTTGAATTATGTCAGGCATTATTGGCAGCAACTGACCAGGCCTAAATAGAGTTTTATAGTTAGATGACAGTAACTTATAAAGATATTGTTCTGATTTTGATGTCATGGTTATGTAGAATATGTTTGCATATAAAAAAAAAACAGGAATGAGAAACCAGTGAATGTAAAATACATTTTTTTGCATTGTACTTACAAATCTTTAATAAGTTTATGATGATGAAAAAAGGGAGAGAAAGAAGAAACTATTTAAAATCATATTTCTTAATAAAGGCTGCCAAAAAACTATATAATAACAGAAATAAACCAATAATAAATGATTTTAACAGTTAATATAATTTCTATATGGTTTTTGCTTTCTTCAATTTTATTTTTTTTTATTTTTATTTTTTAAAGAGAGAGCGAGAGAGGAGAGTGAGAGAGAGAGAGTGAGAGAGAATTTTTAATATTTATTTTTTAGTTCTTGGCAGACACAACATCTTTGTTGGTATGTGGTGCTGAGGATCGAACCCGGGCCGCACGCATGCCAGGCGAGTGCGCTACCGCTTGAGCCACATCCCCAGCCCAACTTTCTTCAATTTTAATTGCAAATTATTGTACCCAGTTTCCTATTTAATCTACAAAAGTTTCAATAAATAATTGAATGAATAATTGAAATGCAATAATATTATATGCATTTTTCAAAACTTCAGGATATCATGTCCTCTCTCATTTTCTTATTTCTTTGAATCATTTTTTTCCCCAACAGAAAATAAGGAGAATTAGAATAGGAAGAAATTTCCTAATATGATTGGGAAAAGCCTTTAAGTTATCTCTTCTAAAAGTTTTATGTTTATTACCATCCTTTAGCTTCCCCTAATGCTCATAAGCCAAGAATTTCATGTGTTATTTCTGTAATTCGGTAGTTTTCATTTGAATTATGCATTAAAAATGAATATCTATCCTAAAACAATTGACATGATTAGTTATCTACTAAATTTTTCATTTCACAAAAGGCAATGCTTTATTCCAACATGGTTAAGGAACTTTTAAGACTCTTACTTTTTAAAATTCCTCATTTTCAAAGTTAAAAGAAACACTTATTTTAAGTCAGGAATCAAGCTAAAAATTCCTTTAATCCAATCTTTCCATTTTAGATTCACTGCTTCTTTATAGATAATATTTAAAGATCTACATTTCATTCACAACTATGTTTTCAAGATAATATAGAAAAATAATTGTATTTACAGTGAGAATGTGTGTATAAAATTAATTTCATACAAAATTAAAAACTGCTAATTAAATCTGAATGCAGATTTTAATACACAAATTGCTTTATCATTTTCATAAAATCTAAAAATAAGTGTTAAAATTTTATGAACCAATTTTTTAATGCCTTTATTTTATTTATTTATTTTTATGTGTTGCTGAGAATTGAATCCAGTGCCTCATACGTGCCAGGCAAGTGCTCTATCAATGAGCTACAACCCCAGCTGGTGAACTAATGTTTTTGACAAATATATTTGTGCACATTTTTATTATACAAGCTGATTAAAAATATTACATAGAAAAAAATATGTGAAATGCATTAGTTTAATAAAACATTTATTCTAGTAGCAAATATTGTCATTTTCACAAAGTTTTCAAATAGGTACATATTTATATGTAGTTTTATGTGTGTATTTGCATATATCTATCAATCTCTTTATTTAGGTAACTTATCTTTAAGTGGTCTATTTCTTTTTCAGGGCTGTTGTAACAAAGTGCCATCAACAGGATGGTTTAAAACAAGAGAAATTTATTACAATATTTTTGAAGGCTAAAAGTGTGAAGTCAGTATATTGGAGGACCATGCTTCCTCTGAAAACACTAAGAAAATATTCTTTCTGTATTTTTTAAGAAATCCTTGGTGTTGTCTGTCTTGAAGATTCATTATTCCAATAATCTGCATACCTGTGGTAATGTGGCATTTCCTGCATCTGCCTTCCTCTGTGCATATATATCCTCATCTTAGAAGGACACCAGTCATTGAATAAGGTCCCACCTTAATCCAGATTCCCATCTTAACTTAATTCTCTCTCTTCAAATGAGGTTCAATTAAAACAACAACAACAAAAGAATTTATATTATGATATTATGATGTGGGGGGAGGTTGAGGAATTTTAGGAGATTCTATTTACCCCAATGAAGATTGAAAGATTATAAACTTTTCTTTTATATTTCAATCATAATGACGATGTAATAAAAGTTACATGTGGGCAAGGTGATATACACATACTAAAAATGACATAATGAACACATAATGAAAATCTTCCCCTTAACTTTAATAAAAATTTACATAAGCTTATATTTCTGTCATCAGTGTATCTCTCAAACCTCTCTAATGTAATTATTCCCAAAGTCATCAGATACTAGAGCTGTGATCTCAAGAAAATTACTAAATATCTCCCAACCTTTGGTTCAGTGGTTTATATGATCCCAAAAATTGGACAATGTGAACTAGTAAACCTAGAAGACCATCTATTTTTTAATGTGTTAGATTTGATTTTCTTTTTGTAACCAGCTCTTTGAATTAGATAACTATGTAGTAGTATGTTACAATTCTCCCCTACCTTTCTTTCCTTACAAAAATGAATATATTTTCATATATTAATTTAGGTTGTGATCATTAAAAGAACTAAATTTTCATAGACCCTATTAGTCTGTGTTATTACAAATGACAGTTTAATTTAATTCAAGCCTATTTTAAAAAACAAAACACAAATTTAATAAACAGATATTTTAAAAATGAATGGAAGAATTTTAAAGCTGTATTAACTAGGATTTGCTCACTCTATAATCTAAGGCAAGTAACTTCCCTTATCAGAGACCCAGTTTCTTCCTGTGTGCATGACAATGTCCTGCAGGATTCCGAAATGGCAGGGATTAGGGCCAGATGTACAGGGTGAATAGCACAGTTTGGAAAACATAGAAGATTGCTGCTCAGAATCACTATGGCTTCTTCAGTGTTTTTCTGCACTGGAAAGGTTAGAATAACTGTGTGTGTGTGTGTGTGTGTGTGTGTGTGTGTGTGTGTGTGTCTGTGTAAACATATCATCTCATACTCTTTTACAGCCAGAGTTTCACTTGTGAGTTAAATTCATTCAACCAGGAATATTTATTTATTTCTCTATAATTGTGAAAGATAATTTTAAATATATATGTGTGTGTGTGTGTGTGTGTATGTGTGTGTGTGAATATATATATATTGAATATATATGTGTGTGTATTTGTATGTGTGTGTGTGTGCATTTGTAAGATCACTGGTTTTGTTGCTTGAGTTCATATTGGATAGCTATTTGATAGGTTCTGAGCTAGGTGCCAGAAGCTGGTTCATATCTCTAACTTGGTGACAAGACAATTAAAATGTACAGCGATAAATGATGAGACAGAGAAGCACACAGAGATCTTTAGAAGCATGGGGAATAAACACTAACTTTTTAAAATTTCAATAAAAATAGAAGAAAAATGGTATCCTTCAAAGAAAAAATGCTAAGTGTAGATAAATAATAGAATTAAAATAATGTTAGGTATTTATAAAATTAATTATAAAATTGATTTTATTGATTAAAAGGAATAAAATGTTTTGGAAATAGGTGATTATAAAGCTAAGAAAATTTTGTTGTTAAATTAGTGATTTTTTAGTGCTATAATTAGGCTATCTTCTAGTTTTTGTTTGATATTAGTTTATTTGGGGCAGTTTTTTCTGATTATGTATTCATAATCTTAAATTTAATTTTTTTTCATTTCTTCTTCATTTGTGGTAAGGTATTTAAATCATTTTTAGTATCTTATTTTTTTTTAAAGAGAGAGAGAGAGAATTTTAATATTTATTTTTTAGTTTTCGGCAGACACAACATCTTTGTTTTTATGTGGTGCTGAGGATAGAACCCGGGCGGCACGCATGCCAGGTGAGCGCACTACTGCTTGAGCCACATCCCCAGCCCTAGTATCTTAATTTTACTGTTGTGATTTCCTTTGATTCCCCAAGAATAAGTTACAAAAGTTATGTAAAGGTTTGAGATTCAAAATTGATATCAAATTTATTTTCAAGCATGATATAATATCCATTGGCAGGCTCAAACTGCAAGGATTTTTCTCAAAAGCATAAGAAAAGCAAATCCCTTTTCTCATCTTTCAAGGGTAAGTGTCATACAATTTCCCAACTGAGTAAATATTAATTTCTAAGAGTGTACCAAATGAGGTTTAGGGTGTCTAACGTGTGATGTTGGTAAATTATTTTGTTGATTTCCTATAACCTGCAGGAAAGGCTGATTACCACACAGTACTTGGAAATCCTGTAAATATAGCAACTAATACACAGAATTAGTTTAACAAATTAGACTCAAATGACTAAGAGATCTTAGCCATTATTGAAACTCACTAACAATTTCAAGGTTTAGGGTATTTGTGAGAAACCAGAGAAGCAATGAGATGTTGAGGACCTCCAACCAGGCCCATTAGCTGTTATATGATATACTGTGACTCATTTAAGAGATAAGGTTTCAAATGAGGAGCCACATAACACAGAGCAATCTACTCATGTAATGAAACACCTCCATTTTATTCTATAATAGTTGTACAACATGAGGCATTTTTCAGAGACCTGTGCCCCGTATATCTATAGATTCCAGGTTATGTTGCACAAGCAAACCCAGGCAGCCCAGCTTTGTTATGCTAAAAAATGTCCATAAATAATGATTACCTATGCTTACATTACTTGATTTCTTTTTAATCCAGAAGATCTGTCACTAGATTAGACTAAACTTCTGATCTTCTTTTTCCTAAGAGCAACATTTATCTACATTAGGTGAAGTTTTCAGCATTCAAAGATGTATTTTGTTTAAAGTTTTGGACTCTAATTACTCAACAAATGGATTTTAAGGTATATAGCACCCTTTAAATATCAATGATCCAAATCATTCTTTCTAAAGCAGATGTAAACTCAATTTAAATTTACTTCAATTGCTACTTTCTTAGGAGGCCTATAAATAAAATCATTTCAACCTTACTACATGTTCTACCAAAATAGGTCAAATTAAAATATCCACTATATATCATACTTATGTGAATAGTCATGTAATCTTATGAAAATGAACGGTAAATGTTTCATGTCCGTTCCTTTCCAATTCTGGGTTATTACTTCTTATTTCTCCCACTGGGTAGTAGGAAAAGGTAGATGGGTGAATGTCATTAAGAAGATTTAGGAGTCATTGGCCTGTAGCTTTTTTCGCATTGCAACTTTACCTTAACTGAAGCTATTTCTCAACAGTGGCATCTTTTGATATATTACAGGAAAGCAATAAATTAGAAATAACAAAGCGTTATAGTTCAGTTTTCTTGAAGAGAAGGATGAGCTTTCTATGAATATGTGCTAAAGGACGCTCTTTTAGGAAGAAAGCAGTGGCCAATTTCTACATTTGAAAGTAGAAATCTAGGATTTATTCAGGCTACTTTCTCAAACAATAGTTGACTGCTGGCACAGATATCCTGAGACTCTTATTGGGTTTAATTGGCTTCCTTTATTTATTTATTATAAATAGTGCATGTTTTATAGTGAGAGCAGTGTGAGCTACAATCAAAGGAAGAAGCTTAACTCTCATCTGTAGAAACATTTTTACTAGTGAATAAAAAGTTAACTGATTTGTACAGGTACACACTTTTTATTTTTTTTTTCTTTCTTTCTTTTTTATTATTAGTTGTTCAAAACATTACAAAGCTCTTGACATATCATATTTCATACATTTGATTCAAGCGAATTATGAACTCCCATTTTTACCCCATATACATATTGCAGATTCACATCGGTTACACATCCACTTTTTTCCTCTTTTTAAGTCTGAAACAAATACTTATGCACACACAACTAAGTGATGGATGGACCTTTAATGGGCTTTTCTTGTCTTCAGTTGTAAATGCCGGATGCATAGCATTGCATCAGAAAGGTACGGTGCTTTTCTTAGAGTTTTCTGTTATGCTGCTTCTAAAAATGGGTAAGAGCTTCATCTGTATGATAACATTCATTTTTAAACAATATAGAAGAAATATCATTCACAGTGGAAAGTCATTCTGTCCTTTGTGGTCACTTAAGTGTCTTGCAACAGTCACCTTTCGATGATTGTGTACTTTCTTTGGTCATTAAAGCATTGTCACTAACTAGCCTCTAACCAAGGCTTTAATTAGGTGTCTTAGAAACCTCAGTTTGTAAGCAGTTCCACTCTGCTAATTTAAGTGAGCTTTTAAATATTCACAAGTGTCCATACTTTTCTTAATTGTGTTAAATTTTTTAATAAAACATTTAAATTGACATTAACAAACTGCTTGTAATCCTGGCTCTAGGAATACCAAATCGGTGGCCTTGTGTTCTCCATAGCTCTAAACACAATCCATTTTTTTCTTTTCTTTTCTCTTTCTTTTTTTTTTTTTTTGATACTTAAGCTTGCAAAATTGTACTAATTTGTACCCTACTATTTAATAAGTATTTTATTTTTAAAAACAGATTTTCTCATGCTTATTGCATTATTAACACATTACTCAATTTCAGTTGCCTTTTTTGTTGTTGTTGCTGAGAATGAACTCTACCTTTTTTCAAAAATATCTCAGACATGCTACAGTGTTATTGTTATGCTAATTTTACAAAAGTAATTCCAAAGATTTCATTAGGCTTCATATTCTAGAATCTGTCATACAATTTATGCTATAAGCAAATAGGCCTCCCAGGTATAATGCTTCTCTAGTGGACCAAAGATATCTGAATATTTACTACTTTTTCCACAAAATTCCTCTAAGAAAACTAATTGCTTATGGAAAAAAAAATATTCTCAATTGTATCGTATTTTCAATGATGCAAGAGATAAGATAAGGCCTGTGGTTATATTTTTATTAAAAATCAGAATATAGTTCATATCTAATATATAATAACTCCTGAATGACATTTTATCAAAAAAAGAGTAATCTTGAGGAATTTTGCTGATATGATAGCCACTTTAACTTGAAAAAAAATTTTATCAGATGCCTTTCCATATAAGTAAAAATGTCAAATAAGTGTCATTTTGGGCAGAAGCCTATGCAGTAAAGATGTCTTATTATTTTGAACCCTCGCTAAATTGAAAAAAAATCTTTATTTTTAATTATTAGGCAAGTTATAAAAACTATACCAGAAATTTAAGCATCATATTCATTATATTCATTGTTTTTAGTGAGAATATTGAAATTTCCTTTCCAGCAATGCTTTGAACAATTATATAATCATTCCTTAATGGTATTCCTGACTCAACACCTAACATATGTGCTTGGAAAAGAAGTATTTTGGGTGCATAGCAACTATTCATATCAGCCAAGCTACCAACACCCTCTCTACTTTACAACATGGGTTTTTGAACTTGACTGAAAGTTACTATGCATATTATTTGAATCTTAACTCTATGATCATGTTGATTATAAATGGCTACAGGTACAAGGGAAAATCACTGCTCTGACTTAATCTTGATGTACAAAGTCAGATGCCAATAATGAGAAATTAATCAAATTCTTTAAAAAATCAATAGGCTATATAGTAATAATTTTTGAAAATTTGTCACCTGGAGGATGAAGTGTCTTTTTCAAAGTGCTCTAGGTATCTTTGCTTGAGGACTAAACTTTTGGGGAATATATTTTGTTTTGAAAATGAGGTAAAATTTGAAGTGTGTATATGATTACAAGTATATACTATTTTTAACAAATTATTTGAAATCCTAGTAAAAATATTTTTTTTACTAGTAAAAATTCACTAGTAAAAGTATTTTTAAAGCTAAGTGAAAGAAATCAAAGCATAAGAATTTGGTACCAGTTAATGAAGAAACCTATACACGGGTGTGTTATAGAAAAGCACATTGTTTTAAGGTGCCAACACTGGAAAGTTTAAAAGGTTGTCACAGAAAGCTGCATAAGAAGGAAATAAAATATATAAAACTGAAAAAAAAAACCCATGTTTGTCCCCCAAATATGCAAAAAGTTTTTTTTTTTTTGTACAGAGCAATACTTCAAATATATAGACTATGACTACAAAAAAAAGAGCAGATTCATTTATTAAATGCCATATTTTCAGCATTCGTGTGAAGTGTTTTCTTGTACTTTTTTTTCAATACTATGAGAAGTTTTATTAATCTTATTTTCATATAAAGGAAAAGAGATGCATCGAAGTAAATAACTTCAAGGACATACTGCAGGAAGTAGTCAACTTGGGCTTTGACTCTAGGATTTCCTGATCCTAGCCACTGTATTTTGCTTCATGGAGAATTCTGAATAGCTGAGCTTTTTCCTGAATGAAAAAAAAAAATCTCTGATTATGTATGCTTCCCATTTGCTAGCCTTTGATTTTAGTTTGTTATTCTACTTATTATCATGCCACATCTACTTTTCACCAAATGAGGGCTTACATTCAATGAAATAAGAAATCTGAAGAGTTAATGACCTTATAAGGAGCACCCTAAAGCTTTCGAGAGATCAGAATGTCAAGACCTTAGCAAATCTGCTGCAGTTTTGGGTCACATGGTTTATGGACACTTAGCAGGGCTGAGGGTGCTGAACAAATTTTACAACTTTCATGTTAGATTTTTTTCAGTGGCTAAAAGCCAATGGCTGAAACATTGTTAACTTTTATTTTTTGTTAATTGTTTTATTTATAAGCTAAATAATTGGATTTTAATTATTTGTGTGTGAGTGGGCATGTTTCCATCCCTGGTAATGCTGAATAAGAAAATGTTCTTCCTAACCTTGCCCCTGTTAATATTCACTTTGCCCTTTTTATTTTCTAAATCCTTTTATACATCAGTCACTCTTAACCATATTGTGAGCTCAATTATAACCCTGCTCTTATTCCCAGTCAACCTTTGACTACTGACTTTAAAATTGTCCCTGTCTATATTGAATTGCTTGCCATTTCCAGTTACCCTTAAAACAATTTTACTTCTTTCAAATCTCAAATTTTCTTTAATAATGAATTTGGGGGGGGGGATGCCTTTGACCTAGAATATCTTCCTACTTCATTTCTAAATTACCCAATTCGACTTCCTAGCAGCTCACTTATAAGAAGGGAGAAAACATTTCTGTACTTACATGCTAATTATTTCCAGTCCTAAATCCATTTAGTTCATATCATTGCCTCTAGGAAACTTCCCTTGCAAGTCTGGAATCACATGAAATTACCTATTTTGTTGGATTCTAATTGAATTACTAGACTCTCTTTCATGTCATGCAATACATAAAAATTTAGTTTCCCAGGAAATCAACTTTTTGAGGTTCAATTTATGCTTAATAAATTTGCTCAATATTTTATTGTTTATGCTTAATATTTTATAGTTCATGTTATTTCATATTTGTTTCATAGCAATTGAAGAATTATGATTGAGTCAGACAAGTATACTCATATTAATAATTATAATAGATTTTAACTGTGTCTTTTATTCCTGTGTGTAGTAACTTCAACTGCATGCAAAGTAAGGGGTCCTCTTCTCTTACTGTTCAAGTTCTCTCCCCTGCTCTATGGGGCTGTGAAAGTCCAGTTGGTGTGTTAGAAAACATACCTTTACCTCTTTGTATCTCTAACAAGCACTTTTGATCCTGGCACAAAGACAACATCCAGTGATGTTTGTAGGATGAATCTGAATAGATGTTCCTTTATTTATTTGAAATAGAGTATCATTGAAGTAAATATCTCTAAAAATGTACAAAATTGAATAATGACTGCAAAAGTCAATGTGTTGTACTAAAAATGGAAAATATCAGGCACTGCAGTTTCTGCAATTAAAAGCATATTATCTTGTAGTCTATTGAGCAGAATGAAGAAAGTTTTAAATTGCTTTTCTGAAACTAATTTCCAGAAAAAGGCATTCAAGGATTGATAATTATTAGTTTTCTGTGTTATGGTAAAATATAGCTGTCTAAAACAACTGGAAAGATAGCAAATCTTTTTCTTTATACCTAATATGTAAAGTAAAATTATACAAAGTGAGGAGTAGTCCATTGAGAAAAAGGTTATTGTTTTATTACCCTGTGAAGTCCATAATTAAAATAATAATGATGTAACCAAATGCTTTGTAAATAGCTATTATGTTTCTGAATTAGAAAAAAATATATTAATCAATATATTGTTAACCTGTATAGCAAATTTTCTATTTTCAGAGAATTCAATATTGTTTTTCTAGTCTAAAATTACATCTGGTAAACTTAGATTTTTTAAAAAAGGAAAGGCTACTTCAAAAGATTTCATTGTCTGGCAAGGTTGTATTTGTTACTCTTTTCCTCTGAGGTAATTGAATGATGAAATTATGTGTGAAAAGAGAATTTTCAGCGACTGCCTTGAATAAAGGTTGAGGAAAGGTTATGTTTAGCATAACTCCATTTCCAACACATTGTTGCCCTACAGGCAGAATAATCTAATTTCACTTCTGTCCTGATTCAAGCAGAATACTGAATCCCAGTCTATGAATTATTATTATTTTTTGCATATTTGCATTCCTTTCCCTGATTGTGTGGGAAAATAAGATGATGTGATTACAGTGATTTGGGACTCACTCATTGCCATGGATCGGATAAGTGTCCCCACAAGGCCCATGTGTTTAAGATTTACTCCACAGCCCTTGGCACTATCAGGAGTATCATGGAATCTTTCATGAATGGGACATAGTGGGAGATCTTTATGTTACTGCGGGATTGCTCTTGAAGGGGATTGTGGAATCCTGGATCCTCCCTGTCTTTTGATTCCCTAGCCATGCAGTGAGTGGCTTTGCTGTCACACAATCACATCACTTTGTGCTATTGTGTCTCAGGCCCAAATCCATGGGCCAATCAATGATTCAGTAAAACCTGCAAAACTGAACCAAAATAAGCCTTTTTGCCTTTTAAGTTTATAGTCTTAGACATTGTGTTATATTCACAGAAACTTGACTGATCATATTTTTAAAAAATATCTTTTATTTCCCTATGCTTTAATTTCTACCACAATAACATAACATTCAAATATTTTGTTTTTTCATTAAAATTCTAATTAATCAGTTTCTAATATTTTGATCAATTTCACTTACAAAGAAATAATTTAACCAAATAGGCTTTTTGTTTTGTTTTGATCAAGATTGGTATACAGGGCTGGGGATGTGGCTCAAGCGGTAGCGCGCTCGCCTGGCATGCGTGTGGCCCGGGTTCGATCCTCAGCACCATATACCAACAAAGATGTTGTGTCCGCCGAGAACTAAAAAATAAATATTAAAAAATTCTCTCTCTCTCTCTCTCTCTCTCTCTCTCTCTCTCTCTCTCTCTCTCTCTCTCCCCTCTCTCACTCTCTCTTAAAAAAAAAAAAAAAAAAAGATTGGTATACAATAGTGCCATGTGGTATTAAATTTCAGACCAAAGAATTATTTCTTAGTATTAATATGTTGTTTCCTACACATAAATGATACATTCAGCCTATCATTTATTTATTCCAAATGCTTAGCATTATTTTACAAAGATTGCTAGTAAATAATTATTTTTAAAAGTTGTTAGGTATTCCAGTTGAAGATTTTTCTACATAATAATAATAATAATAATAATAATAATAGCCACTACTACTAGAAAATTTAAGGTCACTAAAAACAAAGAAGAACTGAGAAATTGTCTCAGCCAATAAGAGTCTAAGGAGATGTGATGACCTAATGTAATATGGTATCTTGGATAAGATATCAGAACACAAAAAGATATAAAGAATCTTAGCTGAATGTGCCTGCACATGTTTATAATTTCAGTGCTTCAGGAGGCTGAAACAGAAGGAAGGATTTCAAGTTCAAGACCAGCCTCAGCAATTCAGCCAGGTCCTAAGCAACTTAGCAAAATCTGTCTCAAAAAAAAAATTAAAAAGGCAAGAATGTAACTCAGTGGTAAAACACACCAGGCTACAATCCCCAATACTTCTATCTATCTATCTATCTATCTATCTATCTACCTACCTACCTATGAATGAATGAAGTGCAGATTTTAGTTAATAAATCAGAATTTATTCATCAATTGTGAGGAATGTACATGCCAATGTAAGATGTTAATAATAAGGGAAACTAGGTGTGGGGTATATGGGATTTCTCTGTAATTGCAGTTTTTCTGTACATGATATCTTTTAATGGCTGAAAATGTTATATCCCCCCTAAAGCTTCTCGGTACTTTGTGGCTATCCTTTCTTGTCTTGACCCATATTAATAATACATCCATGTATTTACATTACCTCTGCTGAATTGATATCTATTGAACTTCATCTTCTCTATGTCCATTTACTTTGGAAAATTTTAATTTTTTTAATGAACATATTTGGGGTAGAAAATGTCTTTCCAAGTTATGAAGAAGTTTTTGTAGCATACTGACTAATGTTAGGGTTCTGTTTAAATGAACACAACCCAAGGAGTGATTACTACAACTAAATGTGAAACTTGATTTATGTATTTATACATATTTTAAAAACATTTTATCTGTATACTGAGCTTTGAAGAAAGCATTAAAAATATGAAGGTTTAATCCCTTCATATTTCTATTGTCTTTCTAGTTTGTTATCTAAATAAATAAAAACTGGCACCTGTCAGACATGTGGACAGATCTTGTAGGTGTAAAGAGTCTGACATTCATGGAAGATTATGGTATTTGTGGGATCTCCCTGGCTTCCAATATTCTATCACTTATTTAAAAAATGCAATCGAAAGCTTAACGTGCTTGAATAAATGCAAGCAAAGCTAGAGATGAGAATGAATAAAAGGAAGAGATAACCACTGGCTAGTGAAGTAATATCCTTAAGTACTTAAGAGGAATTAGAGTAAATGGAAAAAAAATAATGTCTAGTTGCAGAATTTACTGTTTTGGCACAGATAATGAAGTTTGTCAGGTTTGTCAGTTCAGGATGTACCATGGATTGTAGAAATTATCCTTGCTTATAATCAAATCTTATTTTAAGGAACAGAACAAGATTTCAACATCAATAAAAAACAAGGCAGAAGTGAATTAAATATCTTAAAGCAGAAGAAGAAGAGGAATACAGAAAGAAGTCACAGAATAGTGTTGAGTAGAAACTGTTACTCATGTATCTATGGAGACAAATAGCATATTAAATCTATACCTATCACCAGTGGCTCCCTTATGCTAGAAAATAGTGTGGATAAGTTGCATTCCTTATAATTGCCATATTAAGATGAACTTTTTAATATTTTTCAGGTAGTATAATTAGAAAAATATTACCATATGTTATTAGGACCACAGATAATGAGAACTGTGAAATATTCTGTGCCAATGTCTCAGTAATGTGATTAAATTATCAAATGGAGACAGAGTACAATACAAAATGGGCAGAAGGGAAAAGCTACATTTCCTCCCCACAGCTGTTTTTACCAGCCTTAAGAAAATGATTGAGAGTAAGTTGGTGGCTGGCAAACCAAGGTCTTACGGAGGAGGCAGGAGAGAGAAATAGCAACTGCACAAAAGTTAGGATAAAGGACTTCTTTATACACTTACCTTTCCACCCACCCTGGATTTTTAGTCTTTTTTCCTCAATGATGAGAAAAGAAATAAAGATGTGTGGAAAGCTTTTTATTCCATAGAAAATCATTGGGCAAACTCTTTAGAGACATCTTGTTTCCCTGATATAGTACAGTAACAGAGATGTTGTACAATTGTGGGTTCCTTGAAAAATGGGACAAGTGACAATTTATACTCTTTCTTCTTCCTGTGTAGGTAGGTTTGAATTTGCTAATTAGTTGCAGATAATCTCAACATGTTTAAGATTAGAGATCATCAGGTTACAAGCTTGTCTGTAAAATTTCCTTGATAATGAGGGGAAAAATGAAAAAGGGAAATTTGTGGCAATTAAATATCTTAGTAGATTACCCAATTCCACAAACCAGATTTTGGGGCTTTTTTTTTGGCAGTTACTTCTTAACACTTGAAACTTTGCGGTAATTTTGTCTTTTGAAAGTGGAAAGTCACAATTCTTTTAGAAATATCCATATTTTATCCATGAAAGGAGGACCCCAAAGGGTGAGCTTTTGCTCCATATTTGGAACCAATGAGCTAATTTGTGAGTCCTCCATACTTATAAGTTTTTAAGTCACTTGGGCATTTAAAACAATGTTTTTAGATTACAGAACAGAAAGAGTTAATAAGTTTAACAAATTTGACATTCCAGAAACTATTTTTCAAGCTTTGTCTGCAAATATATCCTGCCTAATGCAGATCTAAATAAAAATCTAAAGCACCTTCGCAGAAGCATCCCTGAGCATCTCTTGAGTATAGGTAGAAGGAGACATTTGCAATATAATTTTCATTAAATACCTCATTCCAATCGACAGGAAGGGAAAATGTATGGGGGGAATAGAAACTCTTCTGACATTCAAATTGTGAAATAGGGCAGTCAAGACTAGCAAGACTTTCTCCTTACCCAGCCTAACTTATTCCTTCACGCTCAATAACTAGAGGCAGACCTAGCCTAGCCCATATCTTGGAAGAACCCATATTCCTTCTCTCATATTTTCTCATATAGGGGTTCTCAGAGAAATTCTGTGGATTCATTTTACAAATCTACTGCTGCTAAGACTAGGCACACAATGCCAGGAAGCAGGAGGGAGGTAAAAGACCAAAGCAGAGAAGAATAGAAAACATGTACCAGAATGTAATACTCAAGGGCTGTCATTTGGCATTGAGCATGACTGATTGGTAAAACTCATATGATCATCTTCTAAGAAACTTATTTAAAAAAAAAAACTACTCTTGAATGCTGTGAGAGGCTATACTGAATCTTTGGGTTAGGTAGGAAGCACTACCAGCTTTGAAAAACAGAAGCCCAGATTGTAAAAATCTGTTACCCTATATTGCAAACACAATTCCAGCAATTTTACAACTATCTGTCTTCCTGGAATTGAATTTTTCCTAGTCCCCATTTTAGTAATTTTATAGTTTTTCTCTCAAGCCCCTATTTTGATTCCCTACATGAATAACCACTGTTAATTGGTCTATTTTTTTTTTCTATTTTAACTCATGTTACCTGAGTTTTTAATACATTTCCCATGTTTCTCTTTCATCCCAGGTTTATATATGGCTCCATATAACCAATATACATAAGTTCTGATGTTCCTTATTTTTATTTGCTGATCCCAGGCAGTAAGTATCCTCCCATGTTCCAGATAAGATCCAAGATAGAGTCATGAAGCTCTCCCTAGATGGGTGCCTTACTCATATAGTACTTTCAACTACTTCATTGCATGTATATGTCAGTTAGAATTTTATAAATTATATTTATATATTTCTAGTTTTCACAATGAATTTATAAGACAGTTACTGTTATCCGACCTTCCAGGTGTGAAGGTCTGCATTCAAAGAAGAAGTAGTTTGTCCAAAGACACATGATTGATGACTAATAAAGTGCATGACCTGGCTCGAGTTTGGTTTCACAACTTTGCTTACCATTCTCTGGGAAATAAGGGAAAAAATTGTGCAGCTTTAGAAAATTTTAATTTAAACTACCATGTCTAAGATTAAAACATGGTGTTGGAGGAGAGAAAACTTCATCCATCACAAGGTGAAATGGATTATAGAGTGAAAAAAATCTTTTTCTGTTAAAACTCAGTGCTCAGGATTGGTACATGTATCTAACTGTGTTGATAAGATAAAGCACATGATCTCTGAAGTCCAGTATCATAACATGAAATGTGTCTGTACATTCTGCTACTGCTATTTAATATAGAAATGTGAGAAAGCTGTTCTCTGTTGGAAGGAATCTCACCAAATAAACAAAAAACATTGTATCTATTAACACTAGCAAATGAGAACAGAAAATAGATGACTTTGTAAACCACACTTTTTAACATACCATATGAATGATGCAGATCCCTTGAGGGTGAAAAAATTAGCAATCTGTTCATATTGGTTGCCAGAAAGTTCTTGAATTTTAAATATGGATACTTCTATTGTGACTGTGAAGGCTGACAGAGCTGTATGTCTGAAATTTTAACCAAAACAACAAGTGAGGCTAGGGTAAGGTTGCAGATATTCTGGACTCAAAATGTACACTCATCAATGCAAATATCTTTCTGGGGCATAATCAATATTTTCTTGCCAACTTTTTCCTACAATGTTACTATGAGCTTTAGGCAAAAGTGTGTATTAATCCAAATTTAGAAAAATCTTAAAGAATAAATGATAGAAAAAGTAAAAGATTTGCAGTGGTCAAATCATCACTGGTATGGTTTGTATAAGTTCCCCAAAAAGCGTGTGGTAGAAACAATCCTCAGTGCAATCCTGTTGGAAGGCAGAGCCAACAGGAGCCTTTAGGTCACCCCATCCTTGTGAATGGATTCATGCCTATTTTTTAAAAAGTTTGAGGCTGCAAGTTCCAGCTTTTTTCCTCTGGCCTGCTCTTTTGCCATATGATGCCTTCTGCCCTCATCAGATGCCACCCCTCTATCCTGGACTTCACACCCTCCAGAACCGTAAGCCAAATAAATGTTTATTGTTTGTCCATTACCCAGTTATGAAACTCTATGACAGCAGCACAAAACACAGGAAGACAACCACCATTTTATCAATTATATGTGGAGATGGCAAAATGATATCCTTAATGCCATTCCATATGTGCAATGAACATTCAAAATATCCCCAAAGTAATAGAAATTCTTAATGATGCAACTGTTAAGTCTCCTTCCTTTACTATCCTCATCCTCTGTGACACACACACATATGCACACACAAATATGTCCAGATTATTAATTATTTTTAATTATTTCAAAATGATGCTATATGATATTCTGAATGATATTTGTATATACAGTTGAATGAATGTTGTTATTATAAGAGGGAGATAAGGGAATGAAGTTCATTTATTCATAGAAACAGTTTATAGGAGCAAAACCAGTTAATAAGAGATCCAGATGGGGTGAGCAGTGCCAAAATGTCAAGAATACATTTCTAGCCTCAGAAGGTGAAGGAGAAAAGAATCATGAAAACACAAAGGCTGACACTTTTCTCTGTCCAAAGTTGTTTGAAATTCTTCTGAACAGCAAGTAAATGACAGACTCTGTTAGAAAGTTCCCCAGACTGAATAGCAGAAAAGCAATCAAATTAGACTTCAAAATTTGGGTTTATATATTTTTTTTCAAACTTGGGACATCTGTCTGTGTTGTGTTTCTGTATGTGCATTTTGCTGTGGGCTGCTAATAATAAAGAATAAAGCACATTTCTACTTGATTAATAAATAGTGGAAAGAGACATGGCCACAACACATAAAACACAATAGATAACATTGCCGCAGTCTTGGCTGGGCACAGAATCACGAGCCACTCAAGCAGGAACAAAACTTTATTTTGAAAAAGCCGCCAACACTCTCAGCGCCAGCAAGCAAAAACCGGTCCTCCCACGCGGGCGTCTAACCGGAACCGCCGTCTCCCGGAACCCCGGGTCCCCCGGACCTCCCCCGGAATTTCCTCCTACTATCCTTCCCCAACCAATGGGAACTCTCCATGAGTCCCCGTAACATGAGTCCAGTAGTAGGCCAAGGTGAACAGCAGGAGCCCAATTTGCATATGAATGTAAATCTTAGCATAATAATACCTCAGTGGCTAGCTGGCTTTACAACCAAAGGTGCCATACATCATATATTTTGCTTGTGGCTCCTAGCATCTGCCCCCTTCTGTTTAATTAAGTAACAAGCAATGTGGCTAGGGACCGTGCCTGGTAGGTTGTCCAATTTAACATATGGTTCTTACCCGTCATGGGAGAACTGACCTTTAGGCGTCAGCTTCCTGTCTTAGGTTGAATCCACTGTAATCAGAGCAACCCGTCGCTGACTACCGGTCCAGCATTCAGCCATGCTTGTGGATAGGCCTATGCACCAGTGGGGGGGTGAGGTTCTTGCCTCACCTCTGTTGGCCCCCAAATTTTGCCTTGGTGCCAGTGGGGGGGTAAGGTTCTTTGCCTCACCTCTGTTGGCCCCCAAATTTTAGACCATCACTAGTAGAAGGGAGGAGGATACAGAAATGTCACGACACCAAGCCAATTGATGGCTCCTTGGAAAAATTGCGTCACTGGTGACACCATCAGCAAAGATATGCCAGAATTACCACAATTAACATGGGGTGCGCTGGCAAGGAAATTGCATCACTGGTGACACCATCAGCAAAGATATGCCAGCAGTACCACAATTTGGTGCACCAGATGATATTTCACAATGTATGTAACTGATATATAGTCCAGGCAAGTTCTGCAAGCAGTTCAAATTGGAGGAGTCTATCAATATGTCCATTTCCTCCCAAAGTAAATCAAGTCCTTGATAGCATTACTTGTTGAGTTATATTCATTGATGCATCAGTTTATACAGTTTACTGTGATTGCTATCATAGAAGCTGTAGTTTGGTTTTATCTCAGTCTTCACTGGAATTGGGATGGAGATGGAAATTCTGGCAATGATGTTAAAGAGACATTATCCTGAACAGAATTATTAAATATAATAAAAAGGAAAGGTGAAAGTAAACAAACAGATCTGTTAAACTCCTTTAAAAACAATCCTTAACAGCTGTTTACCAAATTTAAATTAGCAAACAAACAGATCTGTTAACCATCTTTAAAAACAATCATTAACAGCTGTTTACCTAATTTAAATTAAACTATATAAATCACGTGAATAAAGAAAAAATTCGGATCCATTTTTTCATGAGCGCTCCTCATATAAGAAATATGGACATACACACATACAGACATACAACACAAAACAGAAGTGTGCACACAACATACAACACATAAGACAATAGTAAATAAAGGCCTTGTAACTATACCTAGGTGAAATCTCCATTGCAATGTTTAAAAACTCCACAGTCAAAAAATAAAACACAGTCAAAAAATAAAACTGATCAGAAAAACATTAACCTAGGTTTGTATGAGCTCAAAAATAAAATAGAACTTTATGATGTGGAAAAATGCAATAATAAAATAGATATTGAAAAAAACACCTTGGTTAATCACTGTCGCAGATGTAAGAATAGCCAAGCTGGAGCTCTGGATGTCAGCTGTTATGGATTTGAGTCAAATCATCTTCTTTTTCTGTAGAAATTGTTTTAGTTAATCTCTCTGGAATCCAAATCGGTTGCTGTTCATCCTGTGGGAAAACACAGACAGCGCCCCGATTCCAGACTATCACTGGATCCGGGCCTTTCCATTGTCCTGTTAGAATATCTTTCCAAAGTACCTTAGGCTTATGTACATTTTTGGGGTACAAGTGTCTTTCCGCAGCACTAAGTCCCGATGAATCTAAATTTAAAAAGTTTAGAGTAAAAAGGGTTATTTTAAGTTTATCTTTGGGGGATATATACCCCTTTCCAATTCCCTCCTTTTGTTTTAATAAGTACATTTTAATAGTTTGATGAGCTCTTTCAACTATGCCTTGTCCTTGTGGATTGTATGGAATTCCTGTTATGTGAGTAATACCAAATGATGAGCAAAATTGTTTAAAAGAGGAGGAAGTATAACCAGGACCGTTGTCCGTTTTTAACTGTTTTGGAACACCCACAGTGGCCAAATTTTGTAAGCAATGAGCTATAACATCTTTAGTTTTTTCTCCGGCATGAAGGGAGCCCATCAAAAATCCGGAAGAGGTATCAACTGTAACATGTAAATATTTTAATTTTCCAAATTCTGGCAAGTGTGTGACGTCCATCTGCCAAATATGGTTAGGTATCAGTCCTCTAGGATTGACTCCAAGATTAACTTGTGGTAAAAATGTCACACAATTTTGACATTGTTTTATTATATGTCTGGCTTGTTCTTTAGTTATTTTAAAACGTTTTTGTAAAGTATTAGCATTGACATGGAACCTTTTATGAAAATTTATAGCTTCTTCTATTGTGGAGAAAATATGTATGTCATGTGTAGATTTATCTGCTAGTTCATTGCCCATACTAAGGGCTCCAGGCAATCCTGTATGTGCCCTGATATGACCTATAAAGAATGGATCTTTTCGGTCCCAGATTAGACTTTGTATAGCAGAAAACAAAGAGAAAACAGTAGAAGAAGGTGAAATCCTACCAGCATCTTCAAGGGATATTATAGCATTAACTACATACTGACTATCAGAAAATAAATTAAATACAGAATCTTTAAACATCATAAAAGCTTGTAATACTGCATTAAGCTCTACCTTTTGAGCTGATTGTTTGGGAACTAAAAATGTAAAAGTTTGATCAGGAGTAACTACTGCTGCTGTACCATTGTTTGACCCATCAGTGAATATATTTGGAGCATTTATGATAGGGGTTTTTCTTGTCATTTTTGGAAAAACTACAGGATGCTTAGACCAAAAAGACAACAAAGGATTAGATGGTAAGTGATTATCAAATGAAACACTAGTTTTACACATGATTATTGCCCAAGTATTTAACTCATTAGCTAACTCATCAATTTGATCCATAGTATATGGAGTGATAATTTTATTGGGAGAAATCCCAAATACTCCCTTAGCTGCTTTTATTCCTTTGAGTATTAATTGTCCTACAGCCTCAGGATATCTAGTAAGAATAGTGTTAGGAGAATAAGATAAATGTATCCACAATAATGGACCTTCCTGCCAAAATACTCCTGTAGGAATATTTTTTGTTGGTAGTACAATAAATAATAAAGGCAAACTTATATCAATTCTATCCAAATGCATATTTTCCATATACGTTTCAATGATTTTTAATGTTTTTCTTGCTTCAGGCGTTAACATGCGGGGTGAATTTGGATCTGATGGACCTTTTAGAATATCAAATAAAGGTCCTAACTCTCCTGTTGGTATGCCTAGATAAGGCCTTATCCAATTTATGTCTCCCAATAATTTTTGAAAGTCATTAAGTGATTTGAGTTGATCTACTCGTATTTGAATTTTTGGTGGACGGACCATGGTTGAGGATAATAGAACTCCTAAATAATTAATTGGAAGATTTAATTGTACTTTATCTATTGCTATCTCTAGATTATAATTTTTCAATAAGTTTGTAAGTGTGGCATAACATTCTAGCAATGTGTTTTTATCTTTATGTGCCAATAACACATCATCCATATAGTGAAATATTTGTAGTTCAGGATTTTGGTTTCTAAGTGGCTGGATTGCTTTATTAACATAAATTTGACACATAGTTGGGCTGTTAGCCATCCCTTGAGGGAGTACTTTCCATTCATATCTCTGATCAGGACCTTCATGATTCAGTGCAGGGATAGTAAATGCAAAATGTGGACTATCCTCGGGATGAATTGGAATTGAAAAGAAACAATCTTTAATATCTATAGCTAAAACATGCCAGGTTTTTGGTAAAGCAGACAATTGAGGAATCCCTGATTGAGCAGGTCCCATAATAACCATCTCATTATTAATGGCTCTTAAATCTTGTAATAATCTCCATTTACCAGATTTCTTTTTAATGACAAAAATGGGAGTATTATGGGGGGATACGGAAGGTTGTATATGTCCTTCCGCTAATTGTTGTCTGACCAAGTCATGGGCTACTTGTATCTTTTCTTTAGTCAGGGGCCACTGAGGAACCCACACTGGTCTTTCTGATTTCCAAGTAATTTTGATTGTCTCAGTGGCCCTTTCTGAAAACCCAATTCATGTCTATTTATTTCTTGATCTATTTGAATAGGTGCTGTCATACCTTGTTCTTGTTCTCTTAATCTTTTTTCTTTCCTAAAGCCTTGTTTAGCCCTAGTAGTGGGCACGTTAGGATTGATGTTATTTGTTAATGTCAATCCTAATTGATCTAGGACATCTCGTCCCCATAAATTTACGGGAAGATGATCTAATACATAGGGCTGTATAGTTCCTTCACATCCTTCAGGATCCCTCCAATCTAATACCATAGCACTTCTATGGGGATTTGTTGCCACTCCTAGGCCTCGAAGCGTTTGAGTGGCTTGTTGTAATGGCCAATGTTTTGGCCATTCTTGACGAGAGATGACACTAAGGTCAGCTCCTGTGTCCAGCAGCCCATTAAAGTCATGTCCTTGAATATTTAATTTTAGCATTGGGCGAGAATCTAAATTCAAAGACAGCATAGCCCAATCTACACCTGTGGAGCCTAATCCCTTGGAACCTCTTTCTACATTACAACTGGAAAATTTATCATGCAGGCTGGGTATTATTAATAACTGTGCTATTCTATCTCCTGGTGAAATTACTGATATACCTCTTGGAGAACTAGCTATAATTTTTATTTCACCCTCATAATCGGGATCAATTACCCCAGGACTTATCATAAGTCCTTTTAGTGTAGAAGAACTGCGTCCCAATAATAAGCCTACTGTTCCCTGGGGAAGAGGTCCTTTTACTCCTGTGGGAATGATTTGAATTCCCATCTCTGGGGTTAGTACTGCTCTGGCAGAGGCGCAGATGTCCAGCCCTGCGCTCCCTCTAGTTTGTCTGATGAGGGATTTAATGGATAATGCGTCCTGGGCACTACCTTGATGGTGCTGTTGGGTTCCTCCATTGCCCCATATATTTGTGGTTTTGGGCCCCGGGGCATTGGGCCCTCTAGTCCGTTTTTTGGCATTGGAGCCTGATACCTTTCTCCACGATATCGTGGGTAAACACTTGGTCCTTGTCCGTTTTTTGATAACGGAATACCCTCTATGGTGGTTTGAGAACGGCATTCATTAGCCCAATGTTTCCCTCTATGGCATCGTGGGCAAATACCCGGTATTCTATTCCTTTGATATCCAGCTTTGTTAAACCCTCCTCTTACGGGGCAACTCCTTTTAAAATGTCCTGTTTGATTACAATTATAGCATGTTTTTGGCCTGGCATCTAAAGCCTGTTGTACTGCTGCTAAGACTTGTCCTTGTTCATTAATGTCTCTACATAATTTAATATATGTGTTTAAATCTTCATGATTCCATGGTCTAATGACCTCTCTGCAGCAACGATTTGCTTGGTCATAAGCCAGTTGTTTTATAAATGGCATTACCTGTTCTGTATTACCAAATATCCTAGAGGCTGACTGAATAAGTCTATCTACAAATTCAGCGTAAGGTTCATTAGTTCCTTGTATTACCTTAGATAATTGACCTTGTAAGTCTCCATGCCCCTGTAAAGTTTTCCATGCCCTAACTGCATCTACAGCAATTTGTGCGTATACGCCAGGGTCATATTCAATTTGCTGTCTTTGACCCTCATATGGTCCCTTTCCCAATAGCATGTCCATATTTCTTTGAGGATAACCAGCTTCTGCATTTCGCCTAGCTGTCTCCATGCAAAATTCCTCATTGGCAACCTTCCATAACAAATATTGTCCTCCGTTTAGCACAGATCGACACATGTTAGCCCAATCTGCTGGTGTCATGTCCAAGTTGGTAACAGATTCGACCATGCTTATTGTGAAGGGAGCTTGCGGCCCATAGGTCGTTACAGCCTCCTTTAATTGCTTTATTGTTTTGAAATCTAAAGCACGGTGAATTCGTTGCCCTCCTGTCTGCTCAAGTACAGGGCATGCTAATCTTTGGGGTCCTGCCTCAGAATTCCGTCCATCAACTATGGGAGTTGAGGGCCGCTCAGCGGTAGATGGAGCTGTTGGTTGAGTTACGCCCTCTGGTGATAGAACGGAGTTAGTAGCAACCTCCTGTTGTAATTCTCCACCTGATGGCTGCTTTTCCTCTAAGCTTGCTTTTTTTAAATTCTCCTCTGTCTGACTAGCTTGAGAGACCTTCTCTTTTGCTTGACCTAGCGTTTTTTCTACCATAGTCTGGACCTCTAACAATTTACTTAGCAGTTTTTCGGTTTGTTTTTTACTGGATTCTAATCTACTATAAAGGTAACGTAACCCAATAAGATAGCATAAAACAAAGCCGAAACAGAATGAAACAAAAACGGAACAGACAATGGTTGTATCAATTTTCTCTTTCTCAGGGCCGAATAACTTCAAACCTTGAGCCAACCATTTTTCCCAGTTCGCCTGAGAAAATTCTAGGGCTAGGGAGCTTGAAATAAAAACGAAATAAATCAAAACAAGAACACATTGTTTTTCTAAATGTTCACCCATTCTGTCGCCTTCCCTCAGGGGCGAGCAGTTTTACTCACCTCTAAGTTTCAGGTGTTCCCCGTCCGGGCCGCCAAATGCCGCAGTCTTGGCTGGGCACAGAATCACGAGCCACTCAAGCAGGAACAAAACTTTATTTTGAAAAAGCCGCCAACACTCTCAGCGCCAGCAAGCAAAAACCGGTCCTCCCACGCGGGCGTCTAACCGGAACCGCCGTCTCCCGGAACCCCGGGTCCCCCGGACCTCCCCCGGAATTTCCTCCTACTATCCTTCCCCAACCAATGGGAACTCTCCATGAGTCCCCGTAACATGAGTCCAGTAGTAGGCCAAGGTGAACAGCAGGAGCCCAATTTGCATATGAATGTAAATCTTAGCATAATAATACCTCAGTGGCTAGCTGGCTTTACAACCAAAGGTGCCATACATCATATATTTTGCTTGTGGCTCCTAGCAAACATGATGAGAAAATATGAACCAGGTGGGAAGGATTAGACAGATGTCTCTGAAAAGGAATGACATACTTATATTAAGAAAAAATGCATTTATTAAGGAAAGCAATATCTTTGCTATCTTCAGTTTCAGATATGGGATCACTCTTTTAATATTTTCTGTCTGTAACTTTAGTGAGATCACAACACTAAGCTTTTCCCTTAGCAGATAATTATAGGAAATCACTGATCTTTCCTGGTGAATCTATAGTCTTTACTTGTTGATTGTAGCAAATGGGATTTATAATTAGACTCTAAAGTACACACAGGATCCTTTGGATGTGGGTGACCATGCAGATAGTAAAGTCTGCAATCCCTGTGTAAGACAAAGTTACAGGCAGGAGCTGCATAGGCAGTGGCTGCTTAGGGGGAAATGTAGGTGTGGTGAGGAAGGCTCCCTGTGAACTACAAGAGGGAAAATGCTTGCTTTGTTTCTTATACCCCTGACCAACCAGAAAAGGATTTTTTTCCATGTTGATTTGACTTGCTTTTTGTTTGTTTTTTAACTTGAAATACTATAAGGGCTTGCCTAATCATCCTAATCATAATCATGAATGAGTGAAATCTTGTCAACCTGTGATACAACACTGTTTGATAGAATTTCCAGAAATTTAAGACACCACTCAAGATCTTACTAGATATAACATATTTCATGAAAACACTGAACTTTTTTTATTATTATCAGTTTCTTAGTCATGATACTGAAAGCCATTATTACAGTCCAGAGTCAGCTAAAATCAATATTTGATTCTCAAGCATGTCACCTTTTATTTCTTCCTTTCCCCCCCTTTTTATATAACTTCCCTCTTTAAAATTGTCATTAGCCAGGTGCAGTGGCACAATTCTGAAATCCAATTGGCTTGGGAAGTGGAGGAGGGATGATCTCAAGTTCAAAGCCAGCCTGAGCAAAAACAAGGTGCTAAGCAATTCAGTGAGATCCTGTCTCTAAATAAAATACATTAATCTGGCTATTATTTCTCAGCTTCAGATAATCTGAGCATTTAACATATTTGAATTCAAACAAAAGAGATTTTTCTTTATCACAGAATGAGTATTTCGAATTCCTGAGAATCCACAATAGAGATCTATTTGAGTTGTCTACTTAGGGGGAAATTGTAGGGAAAACAAAAGAATCTATAGGTGGCAGCAATGTGGACTGATGTGGCAATGTGGTCAGGAAGATGTCCAGTCATGTAGTTTCAACCAGAAATTGAAGAAAGTCCATATGAGTGTCATAGATAGCTGTTAGGGTCTGTAAACAACTCAGGATGGTGCCTGGCATTTTGCCAGAGCGAGTGGTTTGTGAAGTAACACCAGCGAGCCATTAAGTGTGGAGATTCCTTATTGGTTGACTGTTGTATCTAGTTTATGTTAATTAAGATAAGCTGTGTGGAATGTATATATACCCCTCCTGTCCTACAATAAATGGCTCCCACTCCTGCTGTATCAATGTACACAAGTTGCTCGTCACCCCCCACCCCCAGCTATTTTGCCCAGCCAGACAGCTGCGGCAGATAGCATTCATCTCGAGACTATAAAACATAAAACTTAACTGGCATGATGAAATAGTTACATGAACAATGCCTTTTAAAGGGTGAGGATTTTGTTGATGGATATTTAGAATAAAGACAGTGGAGGCTGCTGGCAGGTCCCTGGTGGAATCCTTGGGGACATTACCCTCCAGGTCCTCCAGCTGTGTCAATAATATCTCATCTAGCCCTTAGACCTAGCCCACTTGCTAGGTCTTTGCTTATGACGTTCCTCTTTGATAATTGAAAAAAAAATCAAGTATTCTTACTGCCTTCTATTTGCACATAGATGGAAGAAAGAGTAGGTATCTTCAGCCAACAATAAAATCAATTTCTTTTTTGGAAAGCAATTTTTTGAAAGGAAGATTTTATCAGAGTGAGAGATAGAGATGGACTGCCCCTGATCCAAAAATAAGTGACTGGCATCTCCTGTTGGCCATGCACAACTTCCTGAATGTTCTTTCCTTTCTGTGTAAATTTCTATACCTCCTTTACTAGCAAATGAAGATGAGGATGCCTTCTAGTTGTTTAAATCTTTCCCATTGATGAGGGGAGTATTTCTCCAATCCTGCCTCAAGGCTCCCTCTTAATCTTCAGAGGACCTGTCACCTTGTTGCACATGGATTTATCCTCTCAACAGGTAATTACAAGGAAATGTACAGTATGATCTTGTAAGTCATTTGCAGTGAATGAGTGGGTCAAAAACAAAGGTGAAAGACACCATCTTTGAATGCTAAATCTTGTTGAGGTTTAAGGCTATCTTCTTGTATTGCATGGATTTCTGTTAAGCAGAGATGGCCTTAGAGCAAGAGATTAATGTTCCAAACATAGAGGTTGCTGAACCTAAATGATCTTAGGAAGAAGCCATTCTTCACCTGCAGCTATCTAGGTTGCTGCTTTAGAATGCATTTTCATCTAACTGTAGGCTAACTGGACCTAGTTCCTGAAACTTCTGCACCCAGAAGGATAAATATTTTCTCTTTAGTATTTCTGTGGTCAACTGAGTTTCTCTGACCCTACATTATCAAGGAACAAGATTTAACACTCAGTCTGTGACCTATTTTCTTGTTGAGATTGTCACCTGTAGGTTTGACCCTGCTCTCAACTAGCAGGAAACGTGCTGCTAGACCAGAGACCAGAGACCAGAGGTCATAGGTCAGTTTGGCACTGTTGTTGTTTATTCCCATAGTTTTGTCCATAGTTCTGTATGGCTGGGCAGATATAGGATAGACTGGCAAGCCAAGGAGGGCAAATAAGTTCCTGGCAATCACTGTCATGCAGGATGGCCCATTTATCTGATTCAACCTATATCTTATTTGGTAAACTACTAAACCAAAAGATTACAAACACTTCTTTTTTTCTATAATCAAAATATAATCTACATGTGCCAAACTGCAAACATTAATAAATATATTTTGCCAAACCAAAATAGAACAAAAAAACCCTGAATATTCCTAATATCACTAATATTTCTTTTTTGAGGTACCTGGGATAGAACTCAGGGACACCCAACCACTGAGCCACATCCCCAGCCCTATTTTTAAATTTTTATTTAGAGACAGGGTCTCACTGAGTTACTTAGCGCCTTCTTTTGCTGAGGCTGGCTTTCAACTCGTGATCCTCCTGACTCAGCCTTTAGAGCTTCCGGGATTACAGGTACGTGCCACCACGCTGAGCTTCTAATATTTCTTTTTAGTCATGTTTTTTCCAGTAAAAAAAAAAAAATGGTAATTTCCATATATACACATTCATTTATAAATTACAAATAAGTCAGTAATATTGATTATAAAGCATTCCTAAAATTAGAAATCTGAATGTAATAAGATATGAAAGGAAAGAGATGCTATAATATTTTTTTTGGTATCCCCAAGGATTATGGCCTAAGATCATTGTGCAAAATTTCTTATCACCTGTCTAAACCCAAAGAATGGAATGAGAGGAAAAAAAGTATAGAGAAAGCAATGATGGTCTTACAAGATCCAGAGTCTGGGTGAACAGGCATATCCAGAGCGGTTGCAATCAGCTTTTTACTTCCTTGGACCGAAAGGTCCTTCCCTTGGTTGCTAATTAGCTGAGGACTATGGCAAGTACAGCCTTCCTCAGCATTGCTTAGATCTTACTCTCTCCTATTGGGTTATTTAAAGAACTTTACCTTTTATTTTCCCCACCTCTTTTTTTTTTTTTTCTTGTGGCAGGAAGGTGTTTTGGGGTTGAGTGTATCTTGCAGTTTATCTCTGTAGGCTGACCCCTTCCCTCTCACCTCCTGTCTGTCTAAGGTCTGTGAATTTTTCATATTATGAGGTCAACTACTTGGAACTTTTAATTTTGTTTTACCCTCCAGCTGCTTTTCTTACACCCCAATTTTATATTTAAGCCAACATACTATATTATGAAGATGAACCAACAGACTTTCTATTTCTCATAATGTGATGCTAATCTCCAGTTGGGCACACTAATTGCTTTCCTGACTTCTTTGTAGTATCTTGCTTTATTTTCTTTCTTTCTTTTTTCTTTTTTTTTTTTCTGATTTCTGGTCTGCTATGTAGATCTTCAGAATTCTTGTGCCCTCCTTGACTTTTCTTAATTCTCCTATAGCTTAGAAGACATTGCTTAGATCTGAAATATTTGCTTCCAACTCTCAGACTTTATTTCAGTTCTGGGTGGCTGATGTCTTTTTTTTTTTTTTTTTTTTTTGCTTTTGTACAACAGTTGTCAGTGAGCCCACATGGATATATGTACTAAATATTTACAATTGTTATGTAACAAGTAAAAAAAATCTCAGGTCCTCTATGTCAGTGTAAACCATTGCATTAGGTAGTGTGTATTGCTTTGGCCTTAACACAGCATTAGCCTTTGCTTCAAGGTAAAGTCAAGTTTTGTGAGTACCTGTGGAAAGCAACAAATAGGATGGATATTTGTATTCAATCTTGACATGAAAATATGGTCTTTTAAAATATAAATTCAATGTTTGTGATTAGAAAACTTCTCACATTGGAAGGCAGTGTGCTCTGAATTTTCCCTTTTGTGATGACTCAGCCCCATGTTGGCCATTCTCCTCTTGGGGTGTCTTACTATCACTCAATGATGCTTTAGAATTTAGAAAGTTGAAACTGTTGATTGGTTTTGATGATTTACAGTTAGTTACTAATTGTGTTTTTTAAAATTTTTAAATAGATTTAGTTGCAAAGAGAGTACTAAGTATTTCCTTGTAAACTTCACCAAGACATCCAAAATTTTAACATCTTATGTAATCAGAGTCAATTATTGATACAATAATACTAAGTAAATTTCAGACTTTATTTAAATTCAATCAACTGTCTGGATAATTTCCTTGTTTTCTGGGCCATATTCTTGTCCAAAAACATATAGTTGCTATATCATATTAATTTATCTTAATCTAAAACAATTCCTTCCAATAGAAGAAAGTTACTACTTATGCTTATATTTATCTTTGTTGGGCTTTCTCTTTTCCACATTTATTTCTTTCTTTGTTTGTTTGTTTAGACTGGTGGATGTTTGTCTTATTAGAGGTTTTAATCAATCACCTAATTACAGTATGGGTTAAAACATTCCTATGATCATCTATTTTATTATTTAAGTTGTCTTGGAATTAAGCATAAATAGCCTCCTCAAATAACCTTTATCTCCTTTGACATTGCCATCATTTTTGAGACTTCTTCACTTTCTTAGGCCACAAAGAATTCCATATTACTTTGATTTTTTTTTCACACTGCTCTTAAAACTTTTCTCCAAAGGAAGGACATTATTTCCTTTTTTTGTTTTGTTGTTTATTATTCCTCATTCTTTCAATCTCACTCTCACTATTGCTGATAACTAAACTGATTCCTTCCAGTTTGACTTTCCTATGGTATTGTATTTTTTGAAATTTTATTTTTCACAAAAGAGCAGGTCAACATACATTTTTTGCATCTGTTTGCTCTTACATGACAGAGAATATACTATAAGATTTTTTTGGTACTTTTCATTTTTTTCACTTAATGTTAAACCCTAAAAATTCCTCCAAATCAATTTATATGTCTTTCTTATTCAAATTACAACTGCTTTTACGTTGATTTTATTATTTATTCATCTACTATCCAATGTATGGATATTTAGATATTTTCAAGATTTCAAAATTAGAATTTTCAATAAAAACTTGTTCATATATGCTTTTTTATTGCTAGAGGAATATCTTCAAAATTTTCCATTTTCAGTGTGTAATGTCCCAGCTTCTCCGTATATTCCTAGAATATGTGCTTTCTCTTTGAAAGTTGTGGCATGTTTTCAGACTTGACATCAGTTGATTGTTAGTGGTTTTCAAAAATAACATTCACCTAACATGAGTATTTTTTGTCACTCTCAGAGGCGGCCATAAGACTGTCCCCCTGAACTAAAACATAATCTCAATGTGAAATTCTCAATTGTTTTGGTCAATGAGAGTAAAAATAAAATGTGTGTAGAATTTTTTCCAAGAAGCCTTTTATTTAGCAAGTACTAACTTTCTCATTTATACAGGTTTTAAGTAATTGTAACTGATTTTTTTGTGTGTGATATTTCAGTTGTTTTGGAAATGATTTTATAAATGTGATATCCCCCAACATTCACGAAGTGATGTTGTGTGATTTCATAGTGTAATATGATTCAGAAATGGAGGTAGGGTAAGAGATACACTGCTCATTTTTTTCATCTATCACTTTAGTTCACATACACACAAAAAATGACACAAAAGCATATGGGTCTCCTTTTATAATTCACTGACTAAATTTACAGTCCTGTCCATGTTTTGGCAGAGGGAGCCAGGTTGTCTCAGCTTTATTCTCAATTCATGTTCATTGAACAAAAGCAGAGCTCTACATCAAAATAGACTATAAACATGTTTCTTCAAATGTAAAACAGAAGTAATTATATTCTGCACAGTAAGGAGGAAAAGATTAATGAGCTGGTGCCCATAAAGTACTCATATAAAATGCTCTGGAAAAAAAAATAAAGGAAACTTAAATACACATTTTCATGATCCCCTAAAACAAAATCAGGGAGATTTCCAAGGAGGATTTTTTGTTGTTGTTGTTCTAATCATCTATATATTTGTGTTATGATGTGCTATTATCTTTCCATATTTTGTTTAGTACCTTTCTTCCGACTCTTTTGTGTATCTTGTTTTATTTTATGATCTCTCCATGCTTCAACGAACAAGTCAAAATATTTTTCTATTGCCATTAGTAAACAATTTATTTACCTCTAATTTACATTTGATGTTTTATAGATCAAAAGACCTTGCTTTGTACTTTAAGCTTTGAAATGTTCCATCTCTGATTATAGTGTATAATAAATAGTAATAATTTTCAAGACACATGGACTTTTGACATCCATCTATTTAAAATTAACCAAGCAAATAACAGACTAAAAATATGCACATTTTTTGTAACTATTTCCTATTGGATATATGTAGTATACTTATCTTTCCTTAAAAAAATCTTTGACTGTGTCAGAAAGACAGTATTTTTGATATGATAACAAAAAATCATTCCCATAACATTGTGTCACAAAGCACATTTTTTTTAATTCTGGAAACATCCACTACATTCTGTGAATGATTCTTCAGAATATCTTAAAAACATATTCAAAAATACTTTTGAAAGTATTTTATAAGGAACACAAGTTAGTTGAGTGTCTATATGTGTGTGCTTTCAAATGCTGAACAATGACAATTTGTATGGTACTTTCAAAATCTTCTTTCTCTGCAGGTTATCAGTTCTAAGGAACTGAATTCTATTTTTGTTGCCAATTTATTAAAACAGCTATACCTGTTGCCTAGGGCACCATTATTCCTTCAGACAGCCACAGTAGGGGAAGAAATTTCTTTTCTTTTCTTACCTAATTAAAAGAAAACAAATGAGCTATAATAGAAATCAAAAAGTCACTGTAGGATATTTCCTTGGGCTATCAGCTTTCCCAGATGGTCATTAATACCAAGATTATAGCACATAGCAATTTTCATTACTCCTTGTTATGTACTACATCTTGAAAACACGCTTATTAAATATTTGGAAATGGACTAATATCATTGGAAAAAAGAATCATATTCAGTAATGACTTTTCACTGGTTTAAAGATTGATTAGTTAGAATTGAAGAATACCTGGGACAAAAAGCAAACAAACAAACAAAAAATGCAAGAAAAGAAGGATCATCATATAACAATAGCACAGGCAAAATTTTGAGGGTTTGGAGAGAAATATCAGTATGGTCATTGAGCTGAATATGAACTGATCACATTCAGTGAAACTTCAATTGCTTTGTGGTTTGGGGGATACAAGGGAAGGAGGATCACAGTCCTTGTCCTTAAAATCTGTGGACAGGTGGATAATTTGGACCTGTGTACAATCCAATTAAGTGAGGAGTTTAGGAGACAATTGTGTAGTTAGAGTTGTCTGCAGAAACTTTTATTTAGTCATCTCAATGCCAAATAAGTGAAATGCCAAATAATGTAAACATTTTATTAAAAATGTAATAGTTTTGCAAAATCACTCTCATGGATAGTACTATTGATGATTAAGAAACTGATCATTATAATGTTTTGAAAATACTACTTCCTTTAAAAGTTAATAAAATTGTACATGCAGAGATTGGTAAAATAAAAAAAATAGAGAAGGAAAATATTTTTCAAACCTATGATTATTTATTTTTATTTATGTAGTGGTATATGTGTCTGTCAGAAAAATTTTGTGGCATTCATCAGACCCAAATTGCTCAGCCATTACCTATTAGCACTTGGACACCATTCTCCACTATTGTGATTCTTAAATGCCCTCAATATTTCACAGGCTGAATTCAGAAATGCAATTAGCAAGCTGAATAGCATATCAACATTTGATAATTGCACGTAAAATATACAGCAGATTATGCAGTGCTATTTCTTTATTCACTGCCCCACCCCCCTGAATTTCCATTCTTTTTGGCATGTTTTCTTTTCTTTCTTTATGCAAAAGTGATGGTGCTGAATGCTAATGAAGTGATGCTTGGTCAAATCCCAAGCAGTTATTTTCAAGCAATTAGTTCAGGCTTTTGTGTTTCTGACATTCTGCAAACATTTTGTTTGGATTCCTGATTTATCTTTCCTTAATAAATAAACTACTGACCTTTAATAGGTACTTGTTCTAGGGAATACAGGGAACAGAACAGATTTGTTTTCTCTGAATGGGTGAGTAGCAAGTTCTGGCAGTATTTTAGGCTTGAACATTTGCTGTGGGTAGCCTTGAAAATTAGCCATTTGGCCAGAGAACATGAATGCTGGCTCTGGTAGGCATGATTCACATCTCCCCTTTTACCCAACCAACACTAATATTTCTGGTGGGTACAGTAGATGGGAAATTTACCAGCAATCCAGGTGTCTTGGACCATGGAACTCTTTGTTTCTCTCTTGTATGTTCTAATTGTGGCCCAGAGCTGTGGCTGCTTCACTATTTCAGGTCTCACCAGCTGCTTCTTGTAGAAGTCTTTCCACATCTATTGCTTTAAAAAAGACATATTGGAATCCTTACAGTAAGCTATAGTAGTCTTTCCCCTGTTGGGATTCTAAAGATAAACCCCAAAATTGCACAAATAACCCTGCAAGCAGCAGTTGATGTTCCTTTATTGGTCTTTCAGTGCATTCACCATCCATGAATGACTTGATATCTTTGGGGAAATATACCAAAACATTTTTGATGTTTATTTAAAGCAGAGTGAAGAAGATATATAATATAAGGTTATGAGATTTATTAGCCTTAGGAGAACTGGTCTTTTAACCTAAGTATCTCAGATACTTAAAAAACCTAGATTTTCAGTTATTATTAAAAAGGCACATTATATCCCTGTTATGTTCCTGATTTTTACAGTTTTTATCATTTCTAGATCAGTGTTCTTCAGCCTTCAACCTTTCTATTCATAATAAATTCATTCAATGCATTGTTTCAAACACTTCAAATACTTCTTACATGCCAGGCACTAGACTAGGCTTTGGAATACAGATATGAAGAACACATGGTTCTTGCTTTCAATAAGTTCTGTAAAATGAGAGTCTAGTGTGCTCACGAGTAGTTAAAGCACCTAGAGTGGTACATTCATACTTTAAATATCAGAGGAAATCAGCGGCCTGGGAAGATCAGTTGAAAGGAGCATATACAATCAGACTGGAACGGAGAAGGAGATAGGAGATAAAGAGGAAAACTTCTTTTCAGAGAAGGTAATGTGGTGAGCTGAAATTTTATGGTAAGAAGAAGAAGAAACATAAAGAATATTCCATTTGGAGGTTGGACTTTGTCATCCCAATATGGAGATGATGTAAAACCTGGAGATGATTTGCAACATACCAAAATAAACAACAGCAAGGGTATCATATGAAGAATCTCTCTGGGAAGCAATTTGAAAATGGTTAAAGGAGCTGAGTAGACACTTATTTAAGAAGACATAAAATAGTGAAGACATATATGAAAAACATTGCTAATATTGCTAATCATCAGGGAAATGAAAATTTAAAATCCTGTTCACCTCATAGATGGTGGTAATAGAAAAGATAGGAGATAAATATTGGTAAAAATGTAGAGCAAAAGGAACCCTAGTACACTGTTGATGGAAAAACAGATGAATACAGATAATACAAAAAACAATATAGAGGTTCTGAAGATAGTAAAAATTGAAGTACTATATGATTCAGCAATCCCACTCCTAGAAATATACCTCATGTATTCTGATGTGTGTTCCACCCCATAATGATGTCTCTACCAACATGTTTATTGTAAAACTATTCAAAATCATCAAGATATTGGAAGCAGCCTAAGTGTCCACTTATGAACAAATGGATACTATGTATATGGTGAAATTTTATTAAGCCTTAAGACAGGAGGAGATCTTGTCATTTGCCCCATCAATGATGTATCTGAAGGACATTATGATCAATGATGTAGACAGACACAGAAAGAAAAATACTGAAATAATGAAATACTCACTCATTTGTAGAACCTAAAAAGGAAAAGGAGGGCTGGGGATGTGGCTCAAGTGGTAGCATGCTCGCCTGGCATGCGTGCGGCCCAAGTTCGATCCTCAGCACCACATACAAACAAAGATGTTGTGTCTTCTGAAAAAAAAATTAAAAAATAAAAAATAAATATTAAAATTTTCTCTCTCTCTCTCTCTCTCTCTCTCTATCTATCTCTTTAAAAAATAAAATAAAAAGGAAAAGGAAAAAAGAAAGAGATGAAGGCAGGAAGGGAGGGGAATTAAAATTTAAAGAGATAAGAATAAAACAGTGATTGCCAAGAGCAGGAGTAGGGGAAGTAGAAAATGGAGCGATGTCGATAAAAGGATATGAAATAGCAGATAAGTAGGTGAACAAGAATGTACTTCTATACACAATATAAAGATGGTAATTAATAAATTTCTAATTAGTAAAATTTTATCATGGATTTTTGTTAAACAAGTAGATTCTATCCGCTCTTGTCACAAAAATAAGGTATGTGAGATAATATATGTTTTAATAGGTTGCACTATAGTGACCACTTTTACTACCTATATGTATCCCATGATATCATATTGTAAACTTCAAACATAGTTTACTAAAAAGGAGAAAAGAACACAGAAAAACAACAAAAACAAAAAACCTATCTGAATTAAAAAAAAAAAAAGCAAAAGATGTCCCTCAGTTGCAATTTTTTCCTTATCAAATGCTATCGAACCTTACACAGATTACATCTTTTTCACACTTTTGTTTTCCTCATCAGTAAAATAAAGTAATTTTGCCATCCTCAAATGTTTTTTGAGAGGGCTGGGGATGTGGCTCAAGCAGTAGCATGCTCGCCTGGCATACGTTCGGCCCAGGTTCAATCCTCAGCCCCACATAGAAACAAAGATGTTGTGTCTGCTGAAAACTAAAAAATAAATATTAAAAAAAAATTCTCTCTCTCTCTCTCTCTCTCTCTCTCTAAAAAAAAAGTTTTTTTGAGAATGAAATGAAATGATAAAGTTCTTAGAATAGTGCCTGATAAAATAAATTCTACCACCCATTTTCTTACAAAGGTCTTTGGATTACCATTAATCCCAGAAGGAAGCTTTTAAATTGGAGGAATAAAATAAACAGAGATAAATCTGTGGTTTATAAATCCCCAAGTCACCATCCAAAGTTGGAATGAAGGATATAAGTGAGCACTTCTCAAATTTTCCTTCCACTCAAGACATTAAAATGGCTATAAGCTTTGAAGTTAAATCATAATCTAAAGTGTTTAAACATGTGCAGAGAAATACAGGGAACACTTACAGAATAGTTTCCCTTCTTTGAGGTCTTAAATTTAGGAAGTTTTAAAAGTTAAAGCAGCATGTCATCAAAACTGTGCATGGTTCTGACAGTCAAATGCCCCATGAAAGTTTTAGGAACAGGGTGAGCATTCCTTAGTAAGTCCTGTCTCCTGAAAGTCTGGGCATATAGCCATTCCCAGAAAGAGGCATCACATTTAAGGGAATACATAGAGACAGAGAGTAGAGGGAAGGAATGGGGGAAAGGGAAGGAAGGGGGAGAGGGAAAGAAAGGGAATAGAAGGATGCAGAGTAAAAATACCAGAAGATTGGCTTGTAATATTAGTTGGTGACTCAGGTGTCATTCATCAGAAGGCTATGAAGTAGACAATTGCCTGCAAATAGCCAGAAGAATGTATAACTCCTCTCCATGGACCATCATCAATGAAAAGTTAAAAACATCTATAGACTGTTCAAGTCACCTTTTATGGGTTTGTTTACCTCTAGCTGAGAATCTGAGGTCATATCCATGTGACCAATGTGGATCTAAAGTAGGTGAACAACAAGAAATAGAAGCACCTGCTCCCTTCCCACCAAAGCAAGGTGGTAGAAATTTTGCAAGTCATCCCTCTCATCCTCACATAATCTCACACATATTAGACAAAACTTCTAGAAGAAATATATATATATATATATATATATATATATATATATATGTTTTTTTTATATTTATAACATGAGTTTTGTTTATATATACACACACACACACACACACACACACAATGTAAGGGTTAAAATACTTTTTTGTGACTGGAATGTAAATCTGAATTGACTGAGCCATCAGTGGGTTGGACTGAGTTTATATTATAAAGTGAGCAACTGATTTTGATTCAGAAAAGTGTAGTTAGGAATCCAAAAAATTAAATTGAGTTAAATGAAAATAAAGTTAACATTTGGCATGATGGCATTTATGACTGTGAATGTCTGTACCCCCTATATAATAAGGGGTTTGAACTTCTTCCTGAGGACAATTAGATGTTGTTGAAAGATACTAAGCTGAAAGGTGGCATGATCAGATTTTTATTTTAGTAAAAAAAAAATCACTTAGGGAGAAAACTAATTGGATTGGAGTGGGAGGAAAAGCAGCAGGGCGTAGATAAGGAGACCAGCTAGGAGAATATTGTTGAAATTCAGGCAAGAATTAAGTTCCCTAAATGATGCAGTCAAGTAGGTGAACCTGAGAGGTATTAAGTAGGCAGAATTTATTGAACCTAAAACTAGGTATACATGAGGTGATGCTAGAGAAAATGGAAGAAATTTTTTTCTTTCTTTCTTCCTTTCTTTCTTTATACCCTATCTATTGTGTGTCAGGAAACATGTTAGGTTCAGTGAATACAGAAATGAGCAAACAGGACTGGTCCAGGCTATCAGTGAATGTACAGTCTAAAACGTAAACTACTTGTCTAACAATCACATGAGCATATATGCAATTATAGTTCTCTTAGGTAGACTTTAAGGATTCATTATGTGATAAAAGTTTGAACCCACACGGAAAGTTGAATGAAGGTTGCCTGAAAGAGAGAGACACTGAGCTTAAAGTTGAAGGCGGGAGAAGGTTTAATTTACTTATTCGGAAGGAAACATCTGCCTGACATTTCAAATATTTTTGATCATGTTCATACGAAAGACATTCATTTTACCTAATGAGTTGGTACCCATACCATGTGCATGCAACACAAACACACACACACACACACACACACACACACACAGACTCCCACACTTATATAAGGAAAGAGAGAGAGAAAGAGAGCAAAAGCTTGGAATAACAAATTTACTTACGTGTACCTGTCATGCTACCTTTGTCTATTTTATTATTTTAATGTTGCAGATAGAACATTAAATTGATTTCAGGATCCACTTAGGAATTTTGATCTACAGTTTGCAGAAAATTGGCTTCCTTGCTGACAATATTTGTTAAATGCATAACATACTAACTATAGTATGTTTATAACTGTCACAACCACTCATCAGGCATAAACATTAGTCCCCTTTTCAAAATGAGTCAACTAAGGTCACTGGGCTAATGCTACACAGTAAAGAAATGGCAGGATTTGTTTCATGAATAAACAAGAGCCTACATGTTTAATTGTTTTGCTGCTTTCCTGACTGTCCAGATGTACCAAAATGCATGTTAATAAAGACAATAAACCTGGAAATAAATAGAAAAATGTGGTTCCTTTCATATGTGCATCATCTTTCCATATGTCTATAAGCAGACCACACACAGCATAGCAAATAAGACCAATATGAAATTCCACTGACTATATCAATACTAGGGAAACATTTTCAAATTTAAAAAAAGAAGAAACTAAAGTAATTTGCTTTGCAAAAGTTGCTGTACAAATTCTTAGCTTCTAATATGCTATAATTATATAAAATGGTGAGAAAAATGGCTTCCTGTTCATTGAGAATTGCAACATCATATTTATCACAACTCAATATAAAACACATGCACACACACACACACAAGATCATAAAATGATGTGTATTCTCATTTTTTTGATGAATAAGGATATTTTCCATCATTTTCTAATTTTTCAAAATGCTGGCCAGAACCCATTAAGTTGATACTAACCTGCTTACATTTGTCTTCTAAAGCAAGAATCTGCCACCTTTTCTGTCATGTCCTTGGGACTTGGCTATGTCTTCAGAAATTCTCTATTAAAAATTCAATTATCTTCTGTGAGTAGTGACACTTTAATCCATTATCAGTTTTTGACAACTTAATGGAAACTAGATTATCAGATTCTACTCAATGAAACAAACATTTATTTAAAATCAGTTCTAAGATTCTGTGCAAGTTTCAAATAACTAATTATCTAAGGAAGCTGATTGTAAGAGCAGGGGAGGAATAGTACCCAGCTAGATAACTTGATAGAGAGAAATAAAGAAAGATGGTTCTGCCCAGCTCTCTTAAGACTAGCTGGTGGAGCATCTCACTAGGATGAGATCCTGGGTATTCTGAGGACTGTGGGATCCTAGAGAATTTAAAGGAAGGACAATGGTTAATAAATAGAAAAACTCAGTATCAGAAGCAATAGCACTCCAGAAGCAGTTAGCCCACACAACTGCTGAACTGGTTTCTAAAACCATTTTCTTTTTTTTTTTTATTTTTTTTTATTGATTATTTATCGCATTACATAGTTCATGATATATCATCTTTCATACATTAGACTCAAATTGTGCTTTGAACTCCCATTTTCACCCCAAATACAGATTGCAGAATCACATCTGTTACATATTCACATTTTTACATAATGCCATATTAGTGACTGTTGTATTCTGCTACCTTTCCTATCCCCTACTATCCCCCCTCCCCTCCCCTCCCCTCCCATCTTCCCTCTCTACCTCCCCTGCTGTTGTTCAATTCTCTCCCTTTTTTTTTTCCCTCCCCCTTGCCCCTCATAACCTCTTATAATTTTATGTATCCTTGAAGGTCTCCTACCATTTCCATATGCTTTCCCTTCTCTCTCCGTTTCTCTCCCCCCATTCGTCTTTGTTTACTGTAGTCTTTTCCTCATGCTCTTTCTTCCTGTTCTGTTCTTAGTTGCTCTCTTTATATCAAAGCAGACATTTGGCATTTGTTTTTTAGGGCTTGGCTAGCTTCGCTTAGCATAATCTGCTCTAATGCCATCCATTTCCCTGCAAATTCTATGATTTTGTCATTTCTTAGTGCTGCATAATACTCCATTGTGTATAGATGCCACATTTTTTTATCCATTCATCAATTGAAGGGCATCTAGGTTGGTTCCACAGTCTAGCTATTGTGAATTGTGCCGCTATAATCATTTTAGAGTAAGATACCATCTCACTCTAAAACCATTTTCAATAAAGGAATCAGTTCTTCTTGGGGAAATGAATGGTTCTGCAGCTGAGAAAGATGGATCCAGAATACTTTGTGGTTTTAGACAGTAAAGATGTACCAAAAAAAAAAAAAAAAAAAAAAAGCAACAGCAACAAAAACTAACCAAACAGAAAACTCATACAAAATCATCCACAATGCTAGCAGTATGTAAAAGGCAAACAAGAGTCAAAAATAAATAAATAAATAAAAGTTCCAATGGTCAAACAATTCAAGTAACGAAATAAACAATATACATTAGAGTATAACCCAATGTATAAAATAAATACCACTAAATCTACATGGATGTAAATACTCAAATAAATAAATGTATGGTGGTAAGGAGAGAGTAGACAAAATCTAAGTGGAGAAGAATTCTAAATAATGTACATATATACTATGCGCTGAACGCCATGGAACATATATCCCCACCCTTTAAATAACTTCCTTCCAAGAAGCACGGTTTGGAAAAGGGAGAGAAAAGAGTAACTTTACAATAGAGAAATTTGAAAAACAGCATTTCAGTCAGGGGAAAGTAAGCCTTAATCATGGCATGAGCCCTTGATAGGATGTGATAGTGAGAACAGAGCTTTACATCTATGGTCTTCCTCCCCCAAACCCGTAATCTCAGTCTAATTAAGAGAAAAAATATTTTAAAGATTAATAATATTCTACAAAATATCTAGCCTGTACTCTTATAAACTGCCAAGGTTATTAAAAACAAGACAGAGGAGTTGTCACAACCAAGAGGAAATGAAGGAAACACAATGACTAAATGTAATATATTCCCTAGATGATGGCCTGGAACAGAAAAAGGACATCAGGTAAGAACTAAGGAAATAACAATGAAGACTTCAGTTCACAATAAAACATTAATATCTGTTCATAAGTTGCAGCAAGTAAATGATACATAAGATGTCAAAATCAGAAAAACAGTGTTAGATACAAGGAAACTTTCGGAACTATCTGCACGATTTTTTTCTGTAAATCTAAAACTACCTTAAAATTTAAAAATATACTTTTTAAAAACCTGGTTTCACAAATGGTAAAAATCTGGTATTACAACCTCTAACAAAGCAAGTTCTCTTACCTTATATTTTGGCTTCCAGCTGGCTTGATCTATGTTCAAAAGTAGATTTCCTCCTACTTCTACTTGAGAGCTAAGTTGCCAAATTAATTCAAGTTTAAAGAGCTGGCAGCAAAACCATTAGCAGTGGAGGTGAGTGACTGAAATGGTGCATTTTCAACATCATCAAAGCCCTCTGGCACACAGCTCCTTATATAAAACAAATAAAGTGTTATGAGACAGTAAATTGAATATGATGTAATGCCAAATGATCAATTCAGTGTGCCTTGTCAACAGAAAAATAGCAACTCCCTGCAGAAAATCATCCAAGTAATTGCTATGTAAGACACAGACACTGTTCTCCTCGGAGCAGCTGCTGATAGCTCAGGAGAAGGGGTGAGGGCAGGTGGTGAGAATGTCACTGCCTCTTTTTAACCACTGTTTCTTGCTCCCTGTAGTCCCCCCTGTTTGGTTATTGTCACTAGTTGGTCTCTGTGGAGAATGTTAAACAGATTTGTGAGGCTACTCAGCCCAGCCAAAGTTGAATAACTTCCAGATTGTTAATATTCCACACCAACATTCCTACTGTGATAGATACGCTTCTTTCATTCAGTCCTTCTGCCCAACTTATTTTTACCCCTTTTAAGAAAACACAACAAAACACTAAAAGCTAAGAGTTTTCCATTATGTCCATTAATATGTGAAGGCTTTATGTACATTAATTAAAGCCCTCCAAGTAGATCTATGACTTGGCTACTTGGTTACCAGTAAGAACATTGAGGTTTAGAAAGTCTAAAAAAAAAACTTGCTGAAGATAAGAGATTAGCAAATAGCTGAGCTAAGATTTGAATCCAGGAAATCTGACTATAGAGTTTGTGCATTTTCCAATGTGCCACCTAGCCTGCCCTGTATATCCTGCACATGGAAGATGGTCATTGCTTCCCCCTCTAAACTGAAAGTTGTTTAAGGAAATGCATTACATTGTTTTTGGCTTTGTCTCTTCTACAGTCCCTAGAAACAACAAACACACTTCAGAATTGTTTGTTAAATAAAACACACATACATTGTGTGTGTGTGTGTGTGTGTGTGTGTGTGTGTGAGAGAGAGAGAGAGAGAGAGAGAGAGAGAGAGAGAGAGAGAGACTGATTTTTAAAGATTATACATTTAAAACTTAAAACTGTATGGGCTTTAAAAAGAGAATGGAGTCTCTTTAATGTTTCCATGCCTTTTCCTTGTTCTTTATTTTTCTTGACATAAAAGGACAAAGTTACCAAGACAACTTTGCTACTTGAGTTGTTTATAGAAGGAAATAGTCAAGGACAGGTACTCCTTTTAGTTGCAAAAAAAATCAGGTCTTGAAAAAAACATGTCCTGGAGAAAAGGTTTTCAGGAAGAATGTTCTATACTGTATAATTTGCATAGCCAGCAGGGTAGTGTGATTATCTGGAGTAGAAAATCCTTTCTTAAAGTGGCCCAGTACTTCTATGAGAGGCAAAACTTGATTAGTTGTGACACTGAGCACTGAGGAAAAATGCCCTGTCTACCTGGGACTGGTAAACATCCACATGTTCACATGTTCTCGGACTTGCTAATCGTTTGCAGTGTGCTTTAATAACTCTCTTAAGGAGGGAGATTACATGTCTTCGGAGACGTAAAGATGCCAAAGGACCAATGAAGCAGATGCTTCAGCATCTCCAAATAGGAGCAGAAACCTTGCTCCAAGACATTTCTGTCGGTTGATGCATTTTGTAAGATCATGAACTGAGAGAAGCATTTCTGCAACTTTCAGGTGTTCTTTAGCATTATGAAGAGGGATCTTTATTAAATGACTCAGGCAGTAGTTTCTGTGAGATAATAACTAAGAAGAAGTCAGACCTGGGGAATCAAACAAGTAGGAAAGAGGAAGAAGGAGAGAAGGAGAAAGAAGAAAGAGTATCCGTGAAAAGACACAAAAGAATGTAGTTCTGAGATCTATGTAGCAAGTTACTAAAAACTGGAGGTTTTAAAACAAAATACATGTGTTAGTTCACAATTTTGGAAGCGGAAGTCTGAAGTCAACATACCAGCAGAAGAAGAGTCAACCTCCCTCTGAAATCTTTAAAATAAAATCCCTTCTGCTCATTGGTATAGTGCTTGGTATAGTTTCTGGTGTTTAAAATACTTCGAATTCCTTGAGTTGTATTTCTCCCGTCTCTGCCTCCATTGTCACAGGGTGTCCTCTCTTTCTCCTCAAAAGTATTTCCCTCGGCATGAATTTGGGTCCACATTTTCCTCTTCCAATAAGGACACATATATTGGTACAGTGTCCTATTCTGCTATAGTATAAGCTCATCCAAATGAAGCCAGAATTAGACAGGCAGTCAGTTTAGATAAGTAAATCGAGTCAGGTTGGATCAAAGAGGCCAATTTGATTCCAGGAGTTGGAGACTGCCCCCTGAAGGACTGAAATGCCTTCAGAGTCTTTCCTCCACCCCTTATCAAGTTAACTTGCTCCTGTTTCAGACTGTTGCTAAGGTAACCTGTCCCAGGAATTGTCCCTCCCTACAGGGAGTTATAAAAGTCCTTAATTAATGTGTCCTAGGCTGCTCCATTTGGCTCTTCCCCCATCCATCTGCTTTTCAGATTTTGGCCATCTCCTGGGCCTAGTCAGGAAGGAAAGAGAAGAGGGGGAAGAGAGCAGGGGAACAAAGAAAATCTAGGATGAACAAGATGACCCTGGCTGGTATCCTGGTATCCCTAGAAGTGATACCAAGATACCAACTAGGGTCCCCTTCTCCCTCCCTGGAAAAGTCTATGCTAACCCCTTTTAAATAAATCCTGCTTGCCACAGTGTGCTTCTCTAATATTATACTTCAACATGTGAAGAAACAGGACTCTTCACTGATAAACAGTGGTATCACTAACTACTAACTGCCAGAATATGACAAGAATAATATGCCATATTATTTCCAAATAAGATTACATTTTGAGTCACAGGGGTAAGAATTTCAATACAGCAGTTTGAGAGACATAACTCAACCCATGACAGAAGGTTTGCCAATTAAAATCAATTTTAAATGTGGTCTGGAAAGATAAAATTTCTCATTGAAAACCATAAAATCTTCTGAATTATTTTTTTAGTATATCTGAAACTTTTGGATATAATATGAACCTTCACTGACTTCAAGGAGAAAGCCAATCATCAACCCTGGAAAGTTCTATGGTTGGGGACAGTGTGGGTAACTTGCAGCTGTACGAAGAAAGCTGGTAGGACTTGATATTTAATTTTGTTCATGCAAAATGCTAACCTTGCAATCTGAACTTCATAAATGCAAGATTAGGGTGAAGAAATGAATGGAGATCAGTGATATATGGAAGGTCTATGAGATATAAAGTCTGAGAACTCAGTAGATGCTACATAATGGCAGGGAGTCTTGTCTTTTGTTGTTCAACATTTTACCCCCAGTTCCCAGAAAAGAACCTGGCACAAAGTCACTTCTTAATTTCTGTTCAATGAATGAATGGATGAATTGATAAGAGCCGTGGCTAGGAGTCAAAGTATCAGTGGCTACTAAACTAGAGATGCTGGTTTCAAATTCTGTTTCCACCCCATAAAACTCATGATGTCAGTCATATGTTGTTATTGTGAGACCTTCTGCTCTCATGTATAATAACATAATTAGTAAGATTTTTTATGAATATTTAATATTGTGAGTTCTGAGCAGCTTACAGTCTAGGCACTGTAGGGGAATACACAGGGAAAATGATACAAAATCATGACTTCAAAAATTTTTCATATTTAATAGTCTAGATTACCAAAATAGAGCATCTTAAATGATTAAAATAAAGATTACAACTCATAGCACTGATCATAAAAAATTTTCCCTAGATTTCAAAGAAATACAACATATATAGAAAAACATGGCTGCTCATTTCCCCATCCCAGATACATTCATTTCTTTTATAATATTGTAAACATCAAAATACTCTCCATTTTAATTCCTTGATATAGCTAAAAGTCATTCTTTTAGTATTGTTTTAAACTATTATTCCCAATAATTTCCCCTCCAACACTTGAGCCTTAACTTTTTATTGGCTGCTAGTATCAGTACTATGTGATACCATTTATTGAAGTCTCTTGGTAGCAAAAAGACAAATAATATTCAAGAAACTCCAAATATTGAGATTGGCAAGATATACACATTCAAGGAGCCAGAATATGACAAGAAGCAGCTTCAGAAAGAGCACAAGGCAAGGGGCTGCAGTGGGGCCTGTTTTTCCAAAGAATCAGAATCATCAGAAATCTGTCCCTGAAGAGTCTCCCTGGGAGGATATTCAAAATCAAAGACTGTCAGGGGCCTCAGAAGCAACAGGCCTCTCATCTGTTAGTGTTCTGTTTAATTGACTTTACTGCAAATACATTTACCCAATTTCTTTTCCCTTTGTCTTTTTTGTTTCCTCATGATATTTAACTATCACGGGCCTTGTTTACTCCCTAATCAGTGATCTTTTCTTCTTTTTTGTATATTTTATTCTGAATATTATCATTTCTGCTTACTCTTGACTATAGGCTGTGATAGCTCCTCAGCTTTCTAACAGAACTGATCGCTGTATTTTTTTTATATTTCTAGCCTAAGTTCCTAAGAAGATTTTCCAGAAGAGTCTGAGGCCATCACAAGCAATGTGAGTGGCTTTTCTAGTGAGGCCCAATGACACCTACAGAGGCAACTTTGTGGTCTGCAGCACCACGCTGTGGAACGCACGGGGAGCCTCAGGGAAAGGCCTTTGGAGAGGACAAGAGTCAGATATGAGTGTAATTCAAGATCTTCTGCCACACCTATGATCAAGTCACTGAACTTCCTTAGGCCATTCTTTCCTTCTCTACAAAATGAGGGGAAAACCCACATATAATCCATGAAAAGAGGTAATGTAGGTGAAAATTATTAAAAAGTTTATTAAACTCCTGCATATTTATAAACTAATTCTACTATTATTCTTGCCCTTTTTAGGAGTCAAAATCATTGAAATAAAGTGCTTTTTGAAAAAGTGAAATCAAGGTTTTTTGTTGTAAAAAACTTTTACCTCCTTGGTTAGATTATCACTATATGTATGTATATATATATGTGTGTGTGTGTGTGTGTGTGTGTGTGTGTGTGTGTATGCTATTGTGAGTCAGGTTGTTTTCATGATTTCTTTTTTAGCAGATTCATTACTAGAGTATAGAAAAGCTATTGTTTTCTGTCTATTAATCTTGTATTCTGGTATTTCATTGAATTTGTTTATCAGCTCTAGAAGTCTCTGGTTGAAGATTTTTGGGTCTTCTATGTATAGGATCATGTCATCAACAAATTGACACCTAAAATTCTTTTCCTATTTGTAGGACTTTGATGATTGTTCTGGCTAGAGTTTCAAGTACTATTTTGAATAGAAGTGGTGAGAGTAGACATCCTGTTTTATTCCTGATTGCAGAGGAAATACTTCCAATTTTCCACATTCAGTATGATGTTGGCTTTGGGTTTGTTGTATATAGCTTTTCTGATGTTGAGGTGAGTTTCTTCTTCCCATAGTTTCTTCAATGTGTTTAACATGAGTGGAAGCTAGATTTTGTCAGTCTTTTTCTGCACCTATTGAGATGATGATACTTGACCTTCATTCTATTTTTGTGCATTAATTTGAGTTTGTTGTACCAACCTTGCATCTCTAGGCTGAAACTAACTTGATCATGGTTTATTATCTACTTCATGTGTTTTGAGTGTGGTTTTCCAATACCTTATTAAAGATTTTTGCTTGTATCTGGATATAAAGTGTTCTTTCCTTGGGGCTGGGGATGTGGCTCAAGTGGTAGCGCGCTCGCCTGGCATGCGTGTGGCCCGGGTTCGATCCTCAGCACCACATACCAACAAAGATGTTGTGTCAGCCGAGAACTGAAAAATAAATATTAAAATTCTCTCTCTCTCTCTCTCTCTCTCTCTCTCTCTCTCTCTCTCTCTCTCACTCTCTCTTTAAAAAAAAAAGTGTTCTTTCCTTGATATGTCTTCATCTGGTTTTGCTGTCAGGGTGACATGGGCTTCATGGAATGATTTTTTTGCAGTGTTCCCTAGCTTTCTATTTTATGGAATAATGTGAAGAGGGTTGGAGTTTTAAAGGTTATTCTTTAAAGGACTGGTAGAATTTGAATGAGAATCTCTCTGGCTTGAAATTTTCTTTGTTGGAAGCCGTTTTATTACTGCTTAAATCTGTTTATTATTGATCTGTTTACGTTTTCTATATCTTTGTGGATCAATTTGAGTAGATCATATGTGACTACAAATTTGTTGATATCTTCTATATTTTCTAATTTTAATGGAAAATACTTTTTCAAAATACTTCTTAATGACCCACTGGATTTCAGAAATGGCTGTGGTGCTACCTCATTTTTCATCACTAATTTTGTTGTTTGAGTCATCTCTCTTCCTTTTGGTTAGTTTGACTAGGGGTTTATCAACCTTGTTTATCTTTTTAAGAAACCAACTCTATATTACATTAATTATTTTAATTTTTATTTCTTTTTTAATTTATTTTAAAAATGTTCTATTTTATTAATTTTGGCATTAATCTTAATTATTTCCTGTCTTCCATTGGTTTTGCTGGGATTGTGGCTCAGCGGTAGAGTGCTCGCCTAGCACAGGCGGGACCGCGGTTCGATCCCAGCACCACATAAAAATAAAGGCATTGTGTTAAAAAAATAGATTGTTCCTGCTTTTATATAGCTTTTATATATAACATTAGACTGCTTACTTGGGATATCTATATCTTTTTTTTTTAAAGGTAGGCACTTAATGCTATATGCTCCCCTACCTTCATAGTGTCCCATTAATTTTGTTATGTTATCACTATTTTCATCTGAAATTAGATTTTTGAAATTTCTTCTTCTTTTCTTCTAAGATCCATTTCTTATTAAATAAGAGCAATAGTAGAGGCATTGCACTGATACCTGATCTCAGATGAAACCACAGAGCTATAGTAATGAAAATAACATAGTATTGACATAAACAAAGATATGAAGATTGGTGCAATAGAATAGAAGACAGAGAGACAAATCCACATAGATAACAGGCATCTGATTCTTGACAAAGGTGCCAAACTATATGTTATAGAGAAGATAGACTATTTAATAAATGGCATGGGAAAAACTGGATAATCATTTGTAGAACAATGAAAGTAGATCCCTATCACCCATTCTGCACAAAAATCAACTCAAAATGAATCACATGCCCAGGAATTAGACCAGAAAGACTGCAACTTGTAGAATAAAACATAAGATCAACACTCCAACCTAGCACAAGAAGAAAACATCCTTAATAAGACTCATTGAGCTCAAGAAATAAAACCAGGAATCAATAAGTGGAATGGCATCAAAGAAAAAAAAAAAAAAACTTCTGAACAGCAAAGAAAACAAAAGCATGAAGAAACAGCCTACATAAAGAAGAAAATCTTTGCCAGCTACTCTTCTGATAAGAGATTCATATCCAGGATATATAAAGAATTCACATTGAACCTGGAAGAAGAAAATAATTCAACCAACAAATTGTCAAATGATCTAAATAGATATTTATTTCCTTATTTATTTATTTATTCATTGGTATTGGGGATTGAACTCAGGGGCACTCAACCACTGAGCAACATCTACAGCCCCATTTTGTATTTTATTTAGAGACAGGGTCTCACTGAATTGCTTAGTGCCTCATGTTTTCTGAGGCTGACTTTGAACTCTGGATTTTCCTGCCTCAGCTTCCCGTGATGCTGGTATTACAGGCATGAGCAACCATGCCCAGCTTAGATAGACATTTCTGGAAAGAAGAAATACAAATGGCCAACAAATATATGAAATAATGTTTATCATCCTTAACAATCATGGAAGTGCAAGTCAAAAACTACACTCAAAATTTATCTCACTCACTTCAGTTAGAATGGCAATTGTCAAAAATATTAATTTTAGCAAGGATTTGGAGATAAATGTACACGTATAATAGTTGTTGCACTGAAAATTAGTACAACCACTTTGGGAAGCACTATGGAGATTCCTCAAAGACTAGGAACAGGACCACTATATGATCCAAGTTTTCCAATCTTTGGTATTTGCCCAAAAGAACAAAAATCAACATACTACAGGGAAACATGCATACAAATGTATATAGCAGCACAATTCACAATAACCAGCTTATGGAACAAGCTTAGGTGTCTATCAACAGATGAAGAGAATATGATATGTGCAAATATTGGAGTTTTATTCAGCCACAAACAAGATTTAAATCTGGCCATTTGCTGATAAATGGATGAAGAATATCACGTTAAGTAAAAATAAGCCAGTCTAAAACAGTATCAAATGTTTTTAATCATTTGTGAAAGCTAGAAAGAAAAAAAAAACAATTGAAAATGAAAGTTCTCACAAAAATAGAAAGGAGACCAGTAGAGAGAAGGGGGGAATTTAGGAGGGAAGTGGTAAGGGCATGGGGAAGTATTGGGGAATGATACCTACCAAATTATGTTATGTCTGTATACAAATATACAAATTCTTCCTATATATAAATATAATGCACTAATTAAAATAATAATAATGGAAAGGAGATCAGTAGAGTAGAACAAGAGGATTCAGGAGGAGGTGAGGGAAAGGGAAGATACTGGAGAATTGTATTGATCAAATTATGTTATGAATGTTTGAATTATATTCAAATATAGTATAATGAATCCCACTATTATGTATAATTTTAATGCACAAATAAAAACACCAAATGAGGGACAAAGGGAGAAATTTATGTTTCTTGGAATATCATTCTAAATTTTGTAATATCTATAAAATTTTCTCAGTATACTTCATGCAAAAATTCTGTTGTATGTTAAGTTGAACACAGTGACCTGAAAGTTTAATATTAACGGGTCTGCATTCCAAATGGTGTTGGAGAAACCATAAATCAAGAGTGAAATCAGTATTCCTTGATACTCTCCTGCAATCAGTTGTCACTTTCCTCGGGTAAGTAGGCAAAGGGCCATTTGTAGAACTGCCAAACCCAAGTCCCCCATGCTGCAATTTGAGCCCATTTCCTATTATTTTATCCACTATGGAAAACAACAACAGCTGGACACATCAATTTGCATAATAACCTCTCTTGCTCAGAGATTGTTGGAAGGTCAGGTCTGTATTCTTGCTAACCCATCTCTGCAGAAACTCTCTCAAATTTCTTTTGCTCCTTTCTGAGCAATAAAGCTGTTTTGTTATTGTTGTTGTTGTTTTTTAGAAAGCTGTACTGCCTGTAAAATTTTTGAGTGCTTGACTACATAAGACTCCTTTTCCAAATCTTTCACATTTTCTTAGTTAGAGAAGATGTTTTAAAAAGAAACAAAAACGACAACAAAATACCCTTCTTTTATGAATAAATCATCTGGCTAGTATTCTGGAGTGATTTAGCTTTTTCTTTTTCTTTTCTTTTCTTTCTTTTTTTTTTTTTTCTCATGCACTGCTGAGACTTTTGTAGCATATCAAATTCAACTGCGATTAAATCCTTGGCTGGAAGGTAAATTTGGGGATTAATTTAGTCCTGATTATACTGTAAGAAATTTCATAATATCAGTGACAAATAATGTACATAAACTTTCAGATTTTTACAATGTTTTCTTATATGGATAAGCTTACGGGAACCAGTGAAGGAATTTTATTTTAATGTAATACAAATGAGATTCAACTCAGGGTAGAATCCTTTCTCACTTCTTATGGTTCCTTAAGATTCTCAATTTGAGGATTACGTATAGAGAGCTACACTAGACAAATGCACAGATTTTACTTTCCATAACTTTATTATAGTGATAAACTTAAAATTCATGAAAAAAGCTTATGATTTATTTCAAGTTATAAAAATATATACATTTTTAATTTTGAAATATTTCTATACAAGTATTATTTAAGGAGATGAGACCACATAGAAATAACATTTATTTTTACAGATTTTGAAGATAATCAGATCTGATGAAGGGTGGTGATCCCATAATTTAAAACAAACAAATCCAATGGAAAAGACTTCACTGCTGGTTTTTATGAAGTATTAAAGTAATTGGCCCTGGACTACCCTTCTTTAAAAAAAAAAAGTCTGCTAACATTGGGGAAACATACAAAATAGCAGATTTTATGCAATAGGCAGAGCAAGACTGCGATCAAATTAGAAAAGAGAAATTCATTTTGGGCCTGTCTCTGTGCATGGAGATAATTGGGTCACTATAAGACATAGCTAGAGTAGAAGAGGAGCATGGTGGAGAACCATTAAGCTGATATGTCAGAGTTTAGATTGCAAAGTGGCTGGCATCTAATGAGTAGGGCACACAACAGTAAACTGCATTGGGAAGTGTATGTAGAACTTTAGAAGAAGGACTTCCACGGATCCTTCCTCAAGGCTATATCTACAGATGCAAAGGGTGAGATTAGGTACTGTTTACAAGAAATCAGCTGCTACAGAACCAAAAGCGAAATAGACCAGAATTTGGGCTATGCTGGAAGATCATGGAATTCTGGATTTGTCTGTGTAAAGAGACAGTTCTAACACTCTGGACATGCAACAAAGACAACCACAGCAATAAACCTACCTTAGGGACTAAGATCATGACCTAAAAGGTTTTTTAATACCCACCCTAAGAAAATATAAAACAAGATCTCAACACCTTCACACATAAAACAGAGGTTAGTATTGAAGTCTTCCAAAGTAGACAGCCTTGGGAAATAACTCTAGCTTTTTGTAGATCTTGAAGAAAACCAAGTTGGAAATCATGCATGAGATGGGTGCAGTTATGCCCAGAGAAGCGAGTATCCATATTCAATAATCCTTCAATTCCATTCACCATATTAACAGAAGAAAGGAGAGAAATAATTCTATTGACTCAGTAAAAGCAGGGAAAGATTTAACAAAACTTCAAACTCATCCAAGATAAAAACTCAGCAACCTGATAAAGGACATATATGAAAATCCTCTGCTGACACTGCAGTGCATGGTTCATATTGAATGGTTTTTCTCCAAAATGTACAACTCAAGGGTGTCCACTCTCCATGTCTTCTATTCAAAGTTGTGTTTTTGGTATTAAATAATACAATAAAGTAATAATAGGAAATAAGAGACATAAAAACTAGGGGAGAAGAAATAAATCCATTGTTATTTAATGATGGAATGGTCATTTACATAAGGAAATCTAAGCAATCCATAAAGAAGTTGCAAGAACTATCAGAAATTTAGCAGTTTTCATTTAAAAGAGCATATAAATATTTAGGAATAAAGGTAAATAAAATTCACCATGACCTTCATGTGGAAAACTATACAACACTGCTGGGAAAAATTAAAGTAGGTTATAATAAATGGTGAAATATACCATGTCCTTGACTTGTAATGTTGTTGAGATGTCCTAGGGTTGATCTGTAAATTCAATGCAAAATCCACAAAATTATTTTTTATCAAAATGGGAGTTGCTTTTAAAGTTTATCTGAAAATGCAAACCAAGGGAGAATAGCAAAATTAATTTTGGGGAAACACACACACACAAACTTACACACACACACACACACACACACACACACACACATATAGGATAGGGCTTACATAAATCCTAAAGTTTGATTTCAAGTGTTTTGGGAAGATTCACTGATTAAGACCATACGGTTTTTGTGTAAGGATAAATGCATGGATGGAATACAATACAGTGCACGAAGATCCCCCCCACGCACATGTTCATTGTTTTCTAAATATACAACAAAGTAATCTAATGATTATAGTTATTTATTTCTATTAATGCTGTAGAAACAGAAGGATTTCCAAAAGAAAAAAATAACAAATATGGACCTGTCAATCATACTTTTTAGAAAATAATTCATAAAGAAAAACAAATCTAAGGTAAAAGCAAAATTTATAACTTTTAGGAAAAAAAATAGAACTAAAACTTTATGACCTTGCAATTAAAAACTGCATTCCTCCCTCCCATCTTTTCTTCTTTCTTTCTTTCATATGCTCATCAATGAGAAAATAAGGGTTTATTTTTGTTTTTGTTTGGGTACTGGGAGTTGAAATCAGGGGCATTTGACCACTGATTCACATCCCCAGCCATCTTTTGTATTTTATTTTGAGACAGGATATCACTGAATGGCTTAGTGCCTTGCTTTTTCTAAGGAGGGCTTTGAACTTGTGATCTTCCTGCCTCAGCCTCCTGAGCTTCTAGGATTACAGGCATGTGCCACTGCACCCAGCTAAAACATAAGACTTTAATTCCTGATTGAAAATTGCCTTACCTGTAGCCAGGCAACACAGTCTCAGCCATAACTCAGACAGTATGGTCACTAAAGACTGATTAATAGGGTTGGTTGGATATGCTGAAATAATTTGGTTTGAGCCAAACAAGCCCCAAAAGCCCTACACTGGACAGAAGTCCAGCTAGATAATTTTTCTGGCCTTTTCCAGTTTCTTTGAGTCATTCAATTTCAGTATGCTTATTTAGTTTTCTTGACACAATTGGCTGGTCATGGAAAGGCACTTTGGAAAACAGTTATACAGGCAATTCTTTCCCTCATCAAGTTCATTTATTGATGCTTTAATGCCCTCCATTGATGTATAAGCTCTGTTTATTGTACCACCTCTGACAGAAACTTTCAGGTGGTGTTTTTTTTTTTTTCAGAATTGGCTACATTTTTAAAAATAATTGACATAGCTGAATTTGCACAGGAGATATTTCTTTTTTCCATCTAAAAAGACTTTCCCATCATAAATTATTTGTTGGTCAGGGGTCCATGTTGTATTTGACATCTGCAAACATTCATTAACATAAAATGACAAATACTCAGGTGGCAAAAAATTTATGCAACTTGGAACAGGAAAACAGACTAAGGCAGAGAACAGGGTGAATCATTCATCTTTCTTAAACTTTACTGTAGCTGCTCAAATTTTACTTGCTTCTATCTCTTTAAGTGGATATTGTGAGAAATATTGAGCTATCTGTATAAGTCACTCAACAATGAATTCAGCAAGGAGAAGGGAATCACATTTAAAACATGAACATATAAATTTTAAAAAAAAAACTTTTCAGTTTAAGAAAGTCCCATTTGTTGATTCTTGTTATTAACTCTTGTGCTATGGGTGTCCTGTTAAGGAATTTTGAGCCCGTCCCCACAATCTGTAGATCGGAGCCAACTTTTTCTTCTATCAGACGGAGAGTCTCTGATTTGATATCTAGCTCCTTTATCCACTTTGAGTTGACTTTTGTGCATGGCGAGAGGAGGGGATTCAGTTTCATTTTGTTGCATATGGATTTCCAATTTTCCCAGCACCATTTGTTGAAGATGCTATCCTTTCTCCATTGCATGTTTTTAGCTCCTTTATCAAATATAAGATAGTTGTAGCTTTGTGGATTAGTCTCTGTGTCCTCTATTCTGTACCATTGGTCCACCCGCCTGTTCTGGTACCAGTACCATGCTGTTTTTATTACTATTGCTCTGTAATATAGTTTGAAATCTGGTATCGCTATACCACCTGATTCACACTTCCTGCTTAGAATTGTTTTTGCTATTCTGGGTCTTTTATTTTTCCATATGAATTTCATGATTGCTTTATCTATTTCTACAAGAAATACCATTGGGATTTTGATTGGCATTGCATTGAATCTATAGAGAACTTTTGGTAATATCACCATTTTGATGATGTTAGTGCTGCCTATCCATGAACAAGGTATATTTTTCCATCTTCTAAGATCCTCTTCTATTTCTTTCTTTAGGGGTCTGTAGTTTTCATTGTATAGGTCTTTCACCTCTTTCAAGAATCAACAAATGGGACTTTCTTAAACTGAAAAGTTTTTTCTCAGCAAGAGAAACAATAAGAGAGGTAAATAGGGAGCCCACATCATGGGAACAAATTTTTACTCCTCACACTTCAGATAGAGCCCTAATATCCAGAGTATACAAAGAACTCAAAAAATTAGGCAATAAGAAAACAAACAACCCAATCAACAAATGGGCCAAGGACATGAACAAACACTTCACAGAGGAGGATATACAATCAATCAACAAGTACATGAAAAAATGCTCACCATCTCTAGCAGTCAAGGAAATGCAAATCAAAACCACCCTAAGATACCACCTCACCCCAGTAAGATTGGCAGCCATGACGAAGTCAAACAACAACGAGTGCTGGCGAGGATGTGGGGAAAAGGGTACTCTTGTACACTGCTGGTGGGACTGCAAACGGGTGTGGCCAATTTGGAAAGCAGTATGGAGATTCCTGGGAAAGCTGGGAATGGAACCACCATTTGACCCAGCTATTGCCCTTCTCGGACTATTTCCTGAAAACCTTAAAAGAGCACACTACAGGGATACTGCCACATCGATGTTCATAGCAGCACAATTCACAATTGCTAGACTATGGAATCAACCCAGATGCCCTTCAATAGATGAATGGATAAAAAAATGTGGCATTTATACACCATGGAGTATTACACAGCACTAAAAAATGACAAAATTATGGAATTTGCAGGGAAATAGATGGCACTAGAGCAGATTATGCTTAGTGAAGCTAGCCAATCCCTAAAAAACAAATACCAAATGTCTTCTTTGATATAATGAGAGCAACTAAGAACAGAACAGGGAGGAAGAGCAGGAAGAAAAGATTAACATGAAACAGAGACATGAGGCGGGAGGGAAAGGGAGAAAAAAAGGGAAATCACATGGAAATGGAGGGAGACCCTCATTGTTATACAAAATTATATATAAGAGGTTATGAGGGGAATGGGATAACAAACATGGAGGGAAATGAATTACAGTAGATGGGGTAGAGAGAGAAGATGGGAGGGGAGGGGAGGGGGGATAGTAGAGGATAGGAAAGGTAGCAGAATACAACAGTCACTAATATGGCAGTATGTAAAAATGTGATGTGTAACCGATGTGATTCTGCAATCTGTATTTGGGGTAAAAATGGGAGTTCATAACCCACTTGATTCTAATGTATGAAATATGATTTGTCAAGAGCTTTGTAATGTTGTGAACAACCAATAAAAAAAATAAAAAAAATAAATTTTTAAAAAAAAGAACTGAACTGAATGTTTCAGGTTTAACCTTGGAGAAGTTTGTACTGCCTAGTGTTCAATTAAAGAGATTCTGAAACCTTTGGGATGGTGAACATTTACTATAGGTTATTTGTAAAAACAAAATGTGTATGTAATATAATTGCAATAATGTATTTGTTAAAATTTATAATTTTAAGTATTTGTATTTTTAGGTCTTAAGACAAACTATGTATTTCTTCTGTTTTCTGGGGGTACCAGGGATTGAACTGAGGGGCACTTGACCATTGAGCCACATCCCCAGCCCTATTTTGTATTTTAATTAGATACGTGGTATCACTGAATAGCTTAGTGCCTCGCTTTTTCTGATGTTGGCTGTAAAGCTTGAGATACTCCTACCTCAGCCTCCCCGGCCACAGGGATTATAAGCATGTGCCACTGTGCCCAGCTAAACTTATGTGTTTCTAATAATGTATTCATTTGTTATTTCAGGCAGCACTCATTAAGAACTTGTGAAGTGGATATTGTGTTAAATACTTTATACATGACTAAAGGGAAAGAGTAACCCATAATGTCAATAGGGAGTTCCTAGAGAGAGGTTAGAAAAATACAAGTTAAAAAGACAATTGCTTACTGTAGTCTTTTCCACATGCTCTTCCTTCCTGTTCTGTTCTTAGTTGTTCTCTTTATATCAAAGCAGACATTTGGCATTTGTTTTTTATATAAGAGGCTATGAGGGGCAAGGGGGAGGGAAAAAAAAGGGAGAGAATTGAACAACAGCAGGGGAGGTAGAGAGGGAAGATGGGAGGGGAGAGGAGGGGAGGGGGGATAGTAGGGGATAGGAAAGGTAGCAGAATACAACAGTCACTAATATGGCATTATGTAAAAATGTGAATATGTAACAGATGTGATTCTGCAATCTGTATTTGGGGTGAAAATGGGAGTTCAAAACACAATTTGAGTCAAATGTATGAAAGATGATATATCATGAGCTATGTAATGCTTTAAATAATCAATAAAAAATTAAAAAAAAAATAAAATAAAAAATAAATAAATAAATAAAACATTTGACTAGTAAAAAAAAAAAAAAAGACAATTGCATCAGGCAGAGAAAACCTTGATGAATGCAATAAACACTTACATTATGGAAGCCTTTAGGAGGGATGTTAACACACTGAAAGTCAAGTCAAAAGGCAAACATGAATTGGAATTTGAAAGAGCATACTTTATTAGAGTGGAGGGGGAATATCAGGCAAAGATGACCAAATACATTGAGAAAAGAAAGCAGAAAAAAAAGAAAGAAGAAAACAAAGTAGAATGTGAGGGAAGCAATCTTTGAAAACAATAGTGGGTGTTGGATGCAGGTAGCATTTCTGAGGATAAATGCCTCAAAAATGGTGTGGGATTGTATCCTAAGGGAAGTAGGGAGCCAAAGAAGGACTTAACTAGAAATTTCATCAAATTTACATCTTAGAACACTCACTTTCTGAGTCAATGTGATAATGGATTAGATGGAAATCCTCCTTTCTTTAATTTGTTGCCTCAGGTTCCCAGTTTTTTGTGAGATGCACTTCTGCTACTAGGTGGATGGTAAAATTTCACTACTAATTGCTGGCATCCAAATAAATGTCCTGCAATCATTACAAATGCTGCTTAAGGCCACACCCAAATGTACAACCTTCTGGAGACTTTATCAAAGTAAATTTATGTGTAAACCTAATAGTGTGAATGAAACCATAGGCAGTTTGAAAAATATAAATATTCAAATTCAGGTATTTATTTTTAGGCAGTACTAATTTTTTAACATATAATAGTCTATTTACTCTTATCTTAAACCAATGAGTGTTTTACAATTTAGGAATTCATTTTAAATGATGAAGTGCCTCAGTCCTTCTATTAACTTACTTTTGAGTGGGGCACACTCTTAAGTTTGGGTCTAAGTTTTTCATATTTTGTTAGTTATTTATATAAACATTATATCTTATCTGTCACATCTAAAGCATCTGAAATATGTAAGCTTGAAACTTGCATTTATGTATTTACTCTTTTAAATCTCTTTAGTGATATTTGTGAATAATCGTAATTGATTGATATATTTTGCTTACATTTATGAGGAATATACTTTAAGGCACAGAGTTCATAAAACAAAACTAGGCAATTCTGTATTTATTTAATTACTTTTCAAAACTTGGGATTGAATTTAGGGGTGCTCTACTAGTGAGCTATATCCTCAGTACTTTTTATTTTTTATTTTGAGGCAGGGACACCTTAAGTTGCCCAGGCTAGCCTCAAATTTTATGATCTTCCTGCCTCAGCTTCCTGAGTCACTGAGATTGCAGGTGTTCATCAAGCAAGGTTAATACCAAAGATCTGTATCAACTTTTATAGTGGAAGTAAATTGTCAGTAAATTGTAAGTATAGTTCCAAAACAAAGTATCAGCTAAACTATGACTATCCTACTATAAAACTATTTGCCCGAGGGATTTTCCCTTTTTAAAAAAAATATTTGATATTGACATTTTAAAAGAGAAGAGTTTATTGGGTGTTTGCTTTGTGAGAAAAATGAAATCTGAATAGATATTAATTTTAAAAATTCGTTTACACAAAATAAGTTAAATTTTCCAAATAATCTTAATAAAATTAAATACTGCATAAATTTGAATGTATTTTCATAGCTTGAAACTAGCTAATCATATTTTTAAATAAAATATGCTCCTGTTAACCTGGAGGGAAAGGGCCCATGCTTGTGATGAAACAAAGTGTTTGTATGGGATTTAGGTGGGGCTTGCAGACCAGAGATAAACATGCTTATTTTGCTTAAGGATGTGATTTGGATTTCTGCTCCTAAGACAAAGAATGTAGAGCCAGAATAAAGGAACACCAGATGTTACCTTTTTTGTAATTAAAGAGCATAAACCAAAATTTCCTAATTTGGAATAAGAGCCTTATTATACCTCATTACTACAATGTAAACGCCCCTATTATGTGACCTTCCAAGTTCAATCATTATTTTCAGTGCAAATATTTTTTGAGTTCCTACTATATTTGCATATTGGTCAAAGCACTTGAGATGTATCAGTGAACAGTGTACTCAAATGTATTGACAGTTCTGGATGTCGTTTCATGGTGGTATTAGATCCCAGACATATCTACAGATGAGAAGGAGGTTTTTGTTTATTGGTTTTATTTTTATTTTTTATTGAATTTTTAAATTTGTAACTTACTATGGAAATTTTCAAATTTATAAAGAAGAAGGAAGAATAGAATAAACTCTTTTGTACCCATTACATCTTATAAATTTATACCCAATATCCTTTGCCCTTAACTCTTTTTTTTGCTAAATATTTTTTAGTTGTACATGGACAACTAAAAAATATTTAGTTGTATTAAATATTTTAAATACAACTAAAAATAAAATAAAAATAAGTAACATAAAGGTATTGGACACAATACCTTTATGTTACTTATTTTTATGTGGTGCTGAGGATTGAACCCTGTGCCTCACATGTCTTAGGCAAGCACTTTACCACTGAGCTATAATCCCAGCCCCTTTGCCCTTTACTCTTTTGTCACATCTGCACTTTAAAAAATTTTAATAAATATTATATTAAAAATTATACTTTTATATGCACAAATGCATACAAAAATATAACATAATATTAATAAACTTTTACAAATTGAACATATTTGTGGATCCCAGAGCAATATACACTATAGTACTAATCCTCAGAAGAGTTCTCATTTATTAATTTTGCCTATTACTATATATTTTTTAGTTTATGTAGACTATAGTGTCATAGGATAACCTAGAATATAGTTATTTGTGTCTGGTTTCTTCTTCTTCTTCTTCTTCCTCTTCTTTTTTTCAATGTTATGCTTGTGAGTTTCACCCATATTTCTGCATGTAGTTTTAGGTTGCTCATTCTCATTTCTGTATAATAATGTATCATATGAATATGCCATACTTTCTTTTTAATACATTGTACACATGAGTATTTGCAGTCTCAGCTTGGGGCTAACAATAGTGCTTGTATAAACATTCACATTTGTTCCATTTAATGAAAAATATTATGTCGGGGATATGCATATTTAGCTTTGATAGATAATGCTAAATCTTTTCCAAACTGGGGATAACTTATTCTCCCAATAGCAAATTATGCATTTCCTTTTGCTCCATATTATTGTCTAGACTTATTTCTTTGTTTCACTGATGCTTTCTTTTTTTTCTTTTTTTTATTGATTGTTCAAAACGTTACAGAGCTCATGATATATCATCTTTCATACATTAGACTCAATTGGGTTTTGAACTCCCATTTTTACCCCAAATACAGATTGCAGAATCACAACTGTTACATACTCACATTATTACATAATGGCATATTAGTGACTGTTGTATTCTGCTACCTTTCCTATCCCCTACTATCCCCCCTCCCCTTCCCTCTCCTCCCATCTTCCCTCTCTACCTCCCCTGCTGTTGTTCAATTCTCTCCCCTTTTCCCCCCCTCCCCCTTGCCCCTCATAACCTCTTATAATTTTGTGTATCACTGAAGGTCTCCTACCATTTCCATATGCTTTCCCTTCTCTCTCCCTTTCTCTCCCCCCATTCGTCTTTGTTTACTATTAGTCTTTTCCTCATGCTCTTCCTTCCTGTTCTGTTCTTAGTTGCTCTCTTTATATCAAAGAAGACATTTGGCATTTGTTTTTTAGGGCTTGGCTAGCTTCACTTAGCATAATCTGCTCTAATGCCATCCATTTCCCTGAAAATTCTATGATTTTGTCATTTCTTAGTGCTGCATAATACTCCATTGTGTATAGATGCCACATTTTTTTTATCCATTCATCTATTGAAGGGCATCTAGGTTGGTTCCACAGTCTAGCTATTGTAAATTGTGCCGCTATAATCATTGATGTGGCCATATCCCTATAGTGCGCTCTTTTAAGGTCCTCAGGGAATAGTCCGAGAAGGGCGATAGCTGGGTAGAATGGTGGATCCATTCCCAGCTTTCCCAGGAATCTCCATACTGCTTTCCAAATTGGCCTCACCATTTTGCAGTCCCACCAGCAGTGTACAAGTGCACCCTTTTCTCCACATCCCCGCCAACACTTATTGTTGTTTGACTTCATAATGGCTGCCAATCTTACTGGAGTGAGATGGTATCTTAGGATGGTTTTGATTTGCATTTCTCTGATTGCTAGAGATGGTGAGCATTTTTCTCAGAGGAGGACATACAATCAAACACTGATGCTTTCTAAGGTTTGAACACTATATCCCATTATGATTTTAATTTGCATTCCATAGAGATTCATGAAGTTAATCACTTTCTTCCTCTTTCTCTTCTGCCTTCTGTATTTCTCGTTCTTGTTCAACTATTGGTGTATCTTCTTGTATAAAGAGTTTCTTTATTCTGACTGGAGTGAGATGAAATCTTAGAGTAGTTTTGATTTGCATTTCTCTAATTTCTAACAATGATGAACTTTTTATTCATATATTTGTTGATTGATTATCATTTTCTGAGAAGTGTCTGTTCAGGTCCTTTGCCCATTTATTGATTGGGTTATTTGGTTATTTATTATTATTATTATTATTATTATTATTATTATTATTATTATTATTATTTGGTGTTTAGCTTGTTTAGTTCCTTATATACCCTAGAAATTAGTGCTTTATCTCATGTGCGAAGGAATGTGATGGACATAATTATCCAAAGTACATTTATGAAGACAAAAATTGGTGTGAATATACTTTGTATACAACACGAGATATGAAAAATCTGTGCTCTATATGTGAATATGAAATGTAATTCATTTCTCTGTCATATATAAATTTAAAAATTAATTTTAAAAAAGAATACTTAAAAAAGAATTTCCCAAATCTTTTGATTATTTTCCCTTTTCTTAATTTTTTGAAGTTCCTTATTCTGTATGCACTCTGTTTCTTCCATGATTTATGTTACCTTTCAACTTTCTTAATAATGTCTTGATTAATAATATTTCTAGATTTAATATAGATTATCTTGTTCTTTTATGATTGGCACTTTTTAGTTTTAAATTTAAGAAATATTTAACTATTACTCATTCACAAGGATGTTTCCTTATACTTTTCCCCTTAAAAATGTCCTGTGTTGTCTCATAAATTTAGATTACAGTCCATCTTGGTCTGGAATCCACAGTACCTGGCACTTTTAGAAACCTGATAATGCTCATTTTTTTCAATGCAGCTGGACTTTTATAAGAAAAAATATACTCAAATTTTAGAAGTAAATTTCTGCCTAGTAAAATGCCATGCGTCATTCGGACTCGGCTATGGCTCTCAGCATAGTAACTTCAAAATATACTTGACTATTAGATATATCAGAAAAATAACAAATTCCTTTTTCACAATGGGTCTGGTGCCAGAACTGGCCTTGTGAAAACCTCCAAAAAATCAAAGCCCAAATGGGAAAGGAAAAGACTCACAAAAACATTGTTGTCATTGGGCACATAGATTCCGGCAAGTCTACCATTACTGGCCATCTGATCTACAAATATGTGGAATCGACAAAAGAACTATTGAAAAATTTGAGGAGAAAGCTGCTGAGATAGCAAAGGACTCCTTCAAGTAAGCCTGGGTCTTCGATAAACTGAAAGCTAAGCATGAGTGTGGTACCACCATTAACATCTCCCTGTGGAAATTTGAGACCAGCAAGTATTATGCGACTATCATTGATGTCTCAGGGCACAGAAACTCTATCAAAAAATATGATTACAGGCATGTCTCAGGCTGACTGTGATGTCCTGATTGTTGCTGCTGGTGAATTTGAAGCTGGTATCTCCAAGAATGGGCAGACCCGTGAGCCTGCCCTTCTGGCCTACACACTAGGTGTGAAACAACTAATTGTTGATATTAACAAAATGGATTCCACTGAGCCACCTCCTACACTCAGAAGAGATAGGAGGAAATCATTAAGGAAGTCAGCACCTATATTAAGAACATTGGCTACAACCCTGACACAGTAGCATTTGTGCCAATTTCTGGTTGGAGAGGTAACAACATGTTGGAGCCTAGTGCTAATATGCCTTGGTTCAAGGGATGGAAAGTCACCCATAAAGATGGCAGTGCCAGTGGAACCACACTGCTCGAAGCTTTAGACTGCATCCTGCCACCAACTCACCCAACTGACAAGCCTTTGCATCTGCCCTTCTTGGATGTCTACAGAATTGGTGGCATTGGTACTCTCCCTGTGGGCCAAGTGTAGAGTGATATTCTCAAGCCTAGTCTGGTGGTCGCCTTTGCTCCAGTCAATGTCACAACAGAAGTAAAGTCAATTGAAATGTACCATGAAGCTCTGAGTGAAGCTCTTTCCGGAAACAACGTGTGGGATTCAATGTCAAGAACATGTCTGTCAAAGATGTTCATTATGGCAATGTTGCTGGTGACAGCAAAAATGACCCATTAAGGGGCTGGGGATGTGGCTCAAGCGGTAGCACGCTCGCCTGTCATGCGTGCGGCCCGGGTTCGACCCTCAGCACCACATACAGACAAAGATGTTGTGTCCGCCGAGAACTAAAAAATAAATATTAAAAAAAAAATTTTCTCTCTCTTTCTCTCTCTCTCTCTCTCTCTTAAAAAAAAAAAAAAATGACCCATTAATGGAAGTAGCTGGTTTCACTGCGTAGGTGATTATCCTGAATCATCCAGGCCAAGTCAGTGTTGGCTATGACCCCGTACTGGATTGTCACACAGCTCACATTGCTTGCAAGTTTGCTGAAGTGAAAGAAAAAGTTAATGTCCATTCAGATAAAAAGCTGAAAAATGGTCCTAAATTCTTGATATGGTTCCAGGAAAGCCCATGTGTGTTGACAGCTTCTCTGACTATCCTCCTCTGGGTCATTTTGCTGTGTGATATGAGGTAGATGATTGCTGTGGGTGTCATCAAAGCAGTGGACAAGAAGGCTGCTGGAGCTGGCAAGGTCACCAAGTCTGCCCAGAAAGCTCAGAAGGCTAAATGAACATTACCCCTAATACCTGCCACTCAAGTCTTACCCCAGTGGAGAAACAATGGTCTCAGAAATATTTGTCTCAATTGGCCATTTACGTTTATTAATAAATAAATTAATGATAACAATGCATCGTAAAATCTTCAGAAGGAAAGGAAAACATTTTGTGGACCATTTGTGAGTGTCTGTGTCTATGCAGCAGTTTAAAATTATTAGTTTTTAAAATCAGTACTTTTTAATCGAAACAACTTGACCAAAAATCTGTCACAGAATTTTGAGACCCATTAAAAAAAAAAAAAAAAAAAAGCTTAATGAGAAACCTGTGTCTTCTTTTGGTCATCATGAACTTCTATACAAATGTTAGGCAAGAATTCCTCAACCTATTTCTGGGGTTGAGATTCTCTTAACTTCATAAGTATAATTAAGTTTTCTGGTTGGGAATTTAGTTTGGAAGGAAAACTAGGGGGGATCTTGTCTCAAGTACCTAGTGAGTATCTGGGAGGACTGTATTGATTACAACATCTGGTTAGGGTAAAAAATAACTTTGTGATTTACTTTAGAGTGCCACAACTGTAATATTAAAGGCTGTTACTTATAGGGGGAGAGACAGAAAGAAAGAAAAGAAATTAACAAATTTATGATGACAAATAGGAAACATACTTGTTTTCCTCTCTTCTTAGTGTCTCACTAATACAAATATTTAGAGGCAAAACATTATACTTTTATGGAACCAAATAAAAATTAATAAAATATTCAATACATTTCTGTAAATGGATACCATGCAGTCTTGAATGGCAAATAAGACAAACTGAAATATGGAGTAGGGTTAGTGAGGGTGGAGGGAAGGTGGACATTCTTTGCCATACCATGGAACACAAAACTCAGAGCCAGAAAGCATAGTGAGAGCTTATTCTAAAAAGGAAAAAAAAAATTGAGAAAGACAACTGCAATAGTGCACTCTTATAGCTCTGGTCTCCCCCTATTTACTAAGGTAATCCCCCCCTTTTTTCCCCTTTTCTCTTTTTTAGTAAAGAGAGAATGTACTTGGGAGGTTAAAATAAAAATGCACTGGCCTGTTTCAAGAACTTCATAGGTACTGAAGTGTTTACCAGATATCTAAAGTATTAAGGATTCTCTGAATTGCAGCAAAGCATGTGTTTGAGAGCCATTTCATAGAAGTAATCGTTTAGATCTGCACAACAATGTTTAGCTTTCTTTGTGTCAAAATCCTTACAAATAAATTGTTCAGTCTTAAAATAAGTAAAAAAAAATCCCTTTGTGCAATTAGAGAAATTCTCAAATTTCCAAGTATGATGTGCCCCCAAATATACTTCTCATCATCCTTTAACAAAACTCTTTTTTTCCCCCAATAAATGCATAAGTTTACACATTCTCTTATGTAATTTGGGCCTTTTGGCAAATGACATACAACTTAAGTGTGATTATAATATAGCATATATACTAGTACCATTCTCTTATAAAGATTTACTTCTAGCACTTAACTTTTCTATAAGTACATAATAAACATTTAAACATTAAAATCATTTGTTCCATGCCAAATTAGCCTTTTTTAGGGGGAAGAGGGAATTTGACTTTGGAATCAAGCAGCATTCCATGGCACATATTCCCCTTATAACATTCTTGAAAATTCTAAGAAAATTAAAAAAAAACAGAAATATTGAAAATTACAGCAAAAAGAATTCCATTTCAGATATTTAGAGTTTTTTTTTTTTCAAAATATAATTCCCAGAGTGCTAAAATAGAAGTCATACTGAGCCGTGTTTTAGTCAGCTTTTTCGCTGCTGTGACTAAAGGACCTGAATGGAACAACTATAAAGGAGGAATTGTTTATTTAGAGGCTTACAGTTTCATGGGGCTTAGTCCTTAGAAGGCAGGCTCCATTGCTTGGGGCTCATGGTGAAGCAGAACATCATGGAGGAAGCAACTCACATGATGATCTGGAAGCAAAGAGAAAAGTCTCCATTTGCCAGATAGAAATACATACCCCAACGCTGTGCCCCAATTCCCACTTCCTCCAGTCACACCTTACCACTTCAGTTAACGCTCAGTTTATCCTTATCAGGGAATTAATTCACCGATCATGTTAAGACTGTCACAATCCAATCATTTCTCCTCTGAACCTTCTTGCATCTAAACCACAACAAGTTGTATACATATTCTACTGATGGTGGTCAGAAGGACAGAAGACCTTTATGGTTAAGAAAGTTTGGAGAACTGGGATACAATCTTGACTTTCTATTTATGACACCTTGCCCCTAAGAAAACCCAAATTAAACTCCATCATCCTCATTTCAGTTAACAACTCATTATCCACATTTATCCTGTAGCTATAATTTCTAAGCATGTAACTCATATGTAAAATAAAGCTCACCGAATCTATTACTGGGAGAAATAGTTAATGTGACAAAGAAAATTTCAAATTGTTATTATAAATGTTCCCACAAAGAAAGCCCTAGGACAAATGTTTTGCACGTAAAATTCCATAAATCTGTTAAGGAAGGAGTAACATCCATCTTATACAAGTCTTTCCAAGAATAGAAAGGAAATGTATTATACTTTGTGTTATTCATCTATGGCTATATAACACAGCCCAGAGCTTAAGGGCTTAGAACAACACACATTAATCATCTCACAGTTCACATAGTTCAGAAATCTAGGCAAGGCTTCACTGAGACCTCTGGCTCAAGGTCTCTCCCAAGACTGCAATCAAGGAGGAGTTGCTGTTAACCAAGGGAGAAGGCTACAAGAAGACTAATTAGGTAGGTGAAACCAGGGCAGGAGTTTGGACATTTTAGCTTTGAGATGCTGAAGATGACAAGCAGTCAGGTGGATATATGGGTAGGCGAAGAAGTTTCAAAGGGAGATATAAAGCAGGAGGCCAGAAGAAACCACCTATTAATAAGTACAGATTGAAAAGACACAAGATGGATTACTGGGACTGATTCCTGGATGAAGAGGACTAGAATGAAGGTGGTAAAGAGATAGGAGGGACAAGAGGCAGTGGGTTCAGGAATCTGGTGAAGGGACTGATCAACTGTACCAAATGATCTTGAAAAATCAAGAATGATGAGGGCATTATATAACTGATGTCTACATATCCAAATGAAGTTTGTATCAATTCAAAATTTAATAGGCACAGTATTTATCATTTTACCTTTAATTAACATAAACTAATAGTGCATATTTATGAGGTAGCATATGATGTTTCGATCTAGATACATTATAGAAAAATTCAATCAAGACTCAATCTCATCACCATATCTATCACCTTTTAAAAGGTGACTAGAAGAGTCTAAAATTGTCAAAAGGTTGAGTAAGTGGGGGCCTGGTAGCATACACCTTAATCCCAGTGATTCAAGAGAGTGAGGATGGAAAGTTTGAGGCCAGCCTCAGCAACTTAAGAAAACCCTGAATCAAAATTTTTAAAAATTGAAAGAACTGGGGATGTAGTTCAGTGGTAAGACACCCTTCAGTTTAATCCCCAGTCCTCCAGTCCCCCCAAAAAATGTTAAGTAGTAGTTCACAAATTCCCTACTGCTCTACCCTCAAACACTCACCTGTGGATGGCAAATTAGGAAAATCCCTAAGAACTCAGCAGAGAAGACAGTCATGGAACTACCATATGACCCAGCTGTACCACGCCTCAATGTTTGCCCTAAAGAAATAGAGTCATCTAACACAGTGATCATGCATACCAATGTTTATAGCAGCACCATTCATAGTAGCCATACTATGGAAACAGACTAGTGTACATCAACAGATGAATGGATAAAGAAATATGTAATATACATGCACAATGGGGTTTTATTCAGACATAAAGAAAAAAATGAAATTATGACATTTGCAGGAAAATGTATGAAATTAGAAACCATCCTCTTAAGTAAAACATGTCAACCTCAGAAGGGTCCCGTGTTTTCTCTCCTATGTAGAAGCTAGAAAGGAAAAATGGAAAACAAAGGTGAGATATATATCTCCTCAAAATGAATGGTAGCTCAGTAGAGGAAAGGGACCAAGGAAAGTAAGGTTGGGATGGAGGAGAAAAAGAGCTAGGGAGTGTTATTGATCAAATTACATTGTTATCTTTTGTGCATGTATGAATATGTAATAACAAATCTCATTGATCTGTACAATTAGAATGCACCAATTAAAAATGTGGAAAAGAATTTGAGAAAAAAAACATTCACCAGGCTCCAATAACAGCTGCTCTATATAACTTCCAGATCATGTGATAATGCCAATATACTTCCAATTTCAAAAACAGACAAAAAGTCCAAGCAAAATTATGTGCCAACTTCACATATAAGCCTAGATGCAATACTAATAAAATAATAGAAAATTCAATTTAGGAATGTATTAAATCCAAGAAGTATTGAAAATCTATTAAAGCAATTTATCATGTTATCAAATTAAAGGAGAAAAACAAACACACGAGAGAAAAAAAAACTTTGGATAGAATTCAACACCCATTTATGACATAAACTATTAAATAAATAGAATATCCTTGAATATATAACAGATATCTAATCAGACTGGCAAAAGACATTGCACTTGATGGAATATTTGCTGGATTCCTTTAATATCAGAGACAACAAACACATCTCCATTTCTTCATTCCTAACTTGCATTTTATTGGAATGTTGAAAAAAAGAAAAGAATAAAGAAAGAAAACGTATGTGGATTAAGGAGGAAGAGACAAAATTGTCATTATTCACAAGTAATCAGATTGCATACAAAAATGGAAGAGATTCTGGAAACTGCTGTAATCAGTTGAAGATTAAAGAATTGTAAGTGGATATTAATGTTCATAGATGATCAAAGGATAAGAATATTAAAGGAAATGAAAAAAAAATATGAGCAAGGAATTTTCTTACAGGATATCAAGATTTAATTAAAGTGAAAGTAAAGGAGCTAGATAAACAGACCAAAGGATCACAACAGAAAATTGAGATACTAGCTTACATTTTTTTTGGACCCAGGTTATACAGAAGAAGGTATATCACGTTAAGAACAATGTAGGCCCCTTACAAATGCTGCTGTACTGATCTCAGGGAGAGAATAGATCTCTATCTTACTCTACACACAATAATTAAAATTTTACACTCCTAAGCAAATGTTGCAAAATATCAATATGACTGGACTAGAGAAATTTTTTTACATATTAAAACTAACTAGACATAAATTCTAAATGTACACATACTACCAAACTTTAAAACTACAGAAAAAAAAAATAGAGAGAGTAGAAATAGAAAGCAAAACTTGCAAAGATATTAACACACATGAGTGACAAAAGATACATGCAAAGAACTCTAAACCTTGCTTAGTAAGGGCATATCAACACATTGGAAAATGGGAGGAAGATTTGAATGACCAAATTAGATAACAAGTAATGTGCCAAATATGTATATAAAAATATAATAAACTTCAACATTTACTTGTAAAATGTAAATTAAAACAATAATATAAATCATTTCTCATGTTTCTAATTGGAAAAAAGTTTGTTTTACAGTTAATAATGTGTGTTACTTGAAAGAATGCATGAAAATAAATTTATTTATGTGTGGCTCATGAGATAGTACCTTGTAACTACTACAAAACACAATTTGACAAAATAGCAACATTGAAGATACTTGTTTCTCGTATGTCTATTACTTTTGCTTCTACTTATAACATCCTAAACAAACTTTTCCAAAAGTGCTCCTAAGAACACCATTAGAGAAAAAAAAAAATAGTGAATTTCCCATCATGTGGGTATAGATAAATCAAGCGAATTACTGCTATAAAAGTCTCCATGGTATCTAAAATTAATGAGGCATCTCAACCTGGAATAAACATCAAAAACTTAAGTTATACTTTGAAAAACAAATTGCAAATATATATTTAATATTATATAGATTCTGTAGATTAGCAAAGCAACAAAATATTTTCTTTTCTAGTAAAATTACAAAAGTCAAAATATAGCAGAATAATTCTGTTACACTAATGGCTGAGGTGACATCTCATTGTGGTTTTGATTTATATCTTTTGTAATATTCATGGTATTGAGTGTCTTTTCATCTGCTTTTACTAAGAAAAACTGGAAATGGAGAAGTGGAGGAAGATAGTTAAGTCCCTGTTCCTAGTCTGATACCATTGATTATGTAAAGCGTCCCATGAAGGAGGGTTCATTCTTTTTCATTTCTGTAGATACAGTTCATTAATTTCATGAGAAAAAGCAGGATATTGGTCAGGATTTGGAAGACAGCTGGCAAGGAAGAATTAGCTGTGTATGTATCTGAGCTGATGTCATACTCAGTGGGCCTGGAGCTACACAAGACATGCTGGCAGAAGAGCCTGTGGTGGACAAATACTGGCTTGTTTGTGAAAATCTGGGGAACAACCAGAAGTAATAGTAAAGATGTAAATGAGCAAGTGCAGGAGGAGGCTCAGAGAACACTCTAAATCTTCCATTTAATTCATGCTTTATTCCATAGGGATGATTTTGCATGTATGCATAATCAGTAATACATTAAACAATATTTAAAGTATAGGACTGATGGAGGAGACATACAGGTTGATTCCTAACATACATTTGCCTCATTGTTTGTCATGCAAATCATTTTATCATTTTGTGTCTTTAATCCTTTTCACATAACATTTGGGGAATATGATATGTGATTTATTTTTATTTTTTTACAAGACCATTATACAACTACATTGTTATGGTTCGGATGTGAGGAGTCCCCCAAAATTTCACCTGTGAGATAATGCAAGACAATTTGGAGGAGAAATGATTGGGTTACAGCCTTAGCCTAATCAGTGAGTTAATTCCTGAAACGATTAACTGAAGTGGTAAGGTGTGGCTGGACAGGGTGGGAACTGGGGCATGACTTTGGGTATATATTTGTATCTGGAGAGTGGAGCCTCTCTCTCTCTCTCTCTTGCCTCCTGGTCACCATGATGGGAACTGCTTTCTTCCACCACCCTGTCCCACCATGTTGTTCAGCTTCACCTCAAGCCCTGAAGAATGCAGCTGGCCTTCTATGGGCTAAGATCTCTGAAACTGTGATCCCTCAAATAAACCTTTCTTGCTCTATAATTGTTCTGGTCAGATCCTTCAGTTACAACAGCTAAAATGGTGACTAAATCATGTATAAAAATAAAAAGTGGAAAACCCCTTGGAACAACAGAGAACATGGAAGGTATGATATGCCTAACTTGGTAACTAAAAGGGGACATAACAAACTCTAGTTCATACTCCATAATGCCTTATTATTTCCTCAAGAAGTTTTTTTTTTCTTTTTTTTTTTTTAAAGATAGAGTGAGAGGGGAGAGAGAGAGAGAGAGAGAGAGAGAGAGAGAGAGAGAGAGAATTTTTAATATTTATTTTTTAGTTCTCGGCGGACACAACATCTTTGTTGGTATGTGGTGCTGAGGATCGAACCCATGCCAGGCGAGCGCGCCACCACTTGAGCCACATCCCCAGCCCCCTCAAGAAGTTTTGAAGAGTGAAATGTCATGCAAAACTCTAGTGCCAAAGTAGACAAAGAATGTCTTCCTGCTTTGTAAAGAGTATGAATAGCAGTTTTGTTTTTGTTTTTGTTTTTTTGGTCAGGGAGCCAAATCTAGAACTTATATATTTTAGAGAAACTAAGATTTATATTTGTTAATGTGAAATACTCTCTCAACCATATGTAACAAGGACCGTGGATTGATCAAATTACACCTTATCTGGATATTTAAAAATGATTTTAGGAAATCAAACTATTATTTATTTCAATGTTTTTAGGTCCCCAAATAAAGTAACAATTATATTTTTATATTCTGCACATCACATCAATTGCACATCTTACACACACACACACACACACACACACACACACACATAGAAATAAGCAATCAGCAATACATGGACATAAATCTGACATATGCAGAGGAAGCAAAAGAACACAGTCCTCCAGTGTTCCAAAACTGACAGGTCTCTGACAATTGATGACAGTGAAGACATCCTGTTGCCTCCTTCAGAACAAGATGTCTCAATGATACAATTTCTTCAGAATCAAAGAAATGTCAGATGTTATTAACATTAACAGAAATCTTAAATATATGGCATGGCAAATTGTGCTAATATCATTCTATTTGATTCATGCTTTTCAAAGACCTAGTTTCTTGGCCTCAATTGATGCTAAAATCTACTATTTAAAAGGATTGTTGGTCTCTGGGTCGTGTCAGAATAAATGAAGTAAGTGGAAATATAAATGTTGATTATTTCACATTGATTTATTATTCTGCTGCTCATTTGGAAAAAATACATTGCTTGCATCATCTGTTATTACAGCCATCAACCTAAATGTTACAATTTCCTAGAAATACAGTATGCAATAAGAATGAAAAGAAGTGTTTTCATCACATGTGAGACTGAGTATGTGGCAAAAGATTTCACATAAAGGAGGAGGGTGCTGTGGAGTACATTACTGGGGTTTTTTAGTCAGCTTTTTTATTGCTATGACTAAAAGACCTGACAACAATGATTTTAGTAAGGAAAAGTTTATTTGAAGGTGTATAGTTTCAGAGATCTCAGTCCATAGACAGCCAACTCCATTCCTTGCAGCTCAAAGAAAGAAAGAACATAATGGCAAAAATTGTGGCAGAAGGAAGCAACGAACATGATGATCAGAGAGCAGACAGACACTCCACTCACTAGATTCAAAAATATATACCCTCAAGGCATGCCTGCAATGTCCCACCTTCTCCAGCCACACCCTATCAGCCATGTGCTGTCAGGGGTAACTGAAAGTTAATTTAATTTAAAGTTAATTCCACAGGGAATCAACTCACTGATTGGGTTAATGCTCTCATAACCTGACAATTTCTCCTCTAAACCTCTTTGCATTGTCTCACACATGAGCTTTTGAGGGATACCTAACATCCAAACCAAGGTGTTAAGGAATTCTGCAATTAGATTCAACAAATACTTTGTGTTCCTATTGTGTTCCAGGTATTATTCTAGTTACTGAGGATGTCAGCTAATAAAGTTCAGTTTCCTGTCCTAGCAAGTCTTACAATGTATCTGGGAAGACAGAGAATAGATATTGAATAAATTAAAGAAATAAGTAAAAATTAGAACAATGTATAGGATCAAAAGTGCAAGTGGGGATTGAATAGTTACTTGGAATCAAGCACTCAAGATAGGCATTCAGTGAGGGTGACATTTGCGCCAGTATCTAATGGTAGTAAAGAAATTAGCAACATGGGGTGAGTGGGTACAGAGCTGCCCTGGCTGAAGAAATGAGCAGTGAAAAGTCCCTGAGACAATTGCATGGTCAGCGTGTTTAACAGAAGCAGCAATTCAATTGCTCAAGTGGTAGGAGCAGCGTGAAAAGCAACATGAGCTGAGGGAGAGGAATGTGTGAGGAAGAACCTTGTAGAAGGTGGAGGCCCCTGGCCTCTGAAAGATCTTAGGAGGTTTGCGAAGGATTGAGGAGCTTGTTGAAAAGTTGGGGATCTGGGAAAGACTCTCAACAAGGGCCTCATGAGCCGACTTAAACATCAGTAAGAAATATTCTGCATTAGGCACAGATTATGGGACAGGAAGAGGCACAGAGACCAGGGAGGAAGTCCTTGCAGAAGAAGTAATACTTTACACCAGAGGTGCAAAAGATAGGTAATCATGCACTTCATGGGGTTCATGGGGTGGGCCAGGACAAGTGATATTTGGACTCTGATTGAAATAAAATCTCAAATACAAGGTAAAATTAATGATGATATCAGTTGGAACAGAAGACCTGGAAAAACATTTTTATATTATTCCCTCTTGCACAATATTTACTCTTTTTACATTAGGATAATTTTTATTTTTCTTCTCAGTTTGAAAAATCATGACTAATTGGGAGGAAAGATGAGGATTCTCCATAATCCATAAACTTTCAATGATGCCCTTGCATTTGTGGAGCATTGCCTCATTCCCCTGAAGCTAGCAGTGGGGTGCAAAATGCATTGAAGCACACTGCATGTCTTCCATAAATGCACATAAAACTTCAGCAGTCAAGAGGATGGAGCTATTAAAGAAAACAATGTGGGTATAAAACGGTTTTGCAGAGATTAAATTTTTTTTAAGCCAGGAGCTTTTTTCTAAAAGGACAGCTTGGATTTCTGATTAGAGATTAGAAGAAATGATGATTGAAATACTCATTTCAATACCAATAACCTAAGGTGTGAATTAGTCTAATTCATATTTGGTTTGGCGAGGAAAGAAACAAATCATGATCACACATTTTCTTCAAGTATATAACCGTGTTATAGCCACATTGTTCTGAAATTGGTGGATTTGGCGTGGTTATTTTAACCAATTTGCAATTTCAATTTTGCATTTTAGTTTTTAATAATTTGCTTGGAAGCTCGTGGAGATAGGAATGAAAGGATGAAAGAATAACCATAAAAAGGGCCAGGAATCATTTTGTGTTAAGAATATATTGATTTCCTCATCTGCCCAACTACTCATTCCTTTAAACTCACTGTTTATCTGGAAGTTATTGAAAATGGCAGGCAGGCATAGACTTTTGATGAATCAATATCCTTCCTTTGAGATCAGCAACTGCTAAGCTGCATTTTCATATATTGCAGGAGAATGTTTTTAGTAGAAGACTTTTGAATGCTCTTTTGACAAATGAATCCAAACATCTTATTCTATCAAGCATGCACTTTTATATCCCGGGAGTATTTCACTCTTATTAAGCAGAAGTAAAGAGCATATTATATCTTCAATTTTTCAGAATTCAGGTTTCTTTCTATTCTTTTGAAGTTATTGAAAATTATAGTATATTTCTTTCCTACCAATAAGCCATAACGAAACCTGTGAGATCTCAGCATAGGCGCAGAAAAGTGAGCTGGACAAAGTTAGTGGAGGAAGGAGGAGGAAGATTGTCTCACACACCTGTGACTTTTAATTTTCTCAGTGGTTGCCTAGAGTTTCAATGTGTTTACAACAAATCTATGGATGCTACTATATCAGATAACACTACACTGCTCTCCTGGCAGTGCAAGTAGCTGGTGATGGAGTATTCTCAGTTCCTCTTTTCTGTCCCTTATTATATTGCTGTGGTTATGTCACATGTCCATAAAACATAATCAACTAATATATTGTTGCTATTAATATATAAAACAAACTGTCTTCAAGTATAGTAATCTATAAATCTAACATTTTATTGAAAAAAACAAAAGATTTTATTTTATCTTCATTTATTCCTTTTCTAATGCTCTCATTTTACATAGAGTTTAGTGCATGACCTCTAAAATTGTCCTTCTCTATGAATAGCTCCTTTTAATAATTTTTGTAAGGCAGCTCTATGGTAGTGATGGATTTTGTCAATTTTCATTTGTATGACAAATATTTCTTGTTAATTTTGAAGGACAATTTCTCTGGATACAGAATTATATGTTGGTATCTTTTTTTTTCCTTCTGCAGTTTAATTTTTCATTCTATACTCTTCTTACTTAAGGAAAATTGTGATGTAACTCCTACCCTTGCCCTCTAATAGGTAAGGACTCCTCACTCTTACTTCTCAGCCTAACTTATTTCCAAGATTTTTCTCTTTGTCTTTGATCTTCTTCAGTTTTAATACAATATACCAAAGTATAAATTTTCTTTTTCCTTTTTCCCCTTTTGTCTCCTTCTGGTCTATACATTGCAGATAGGTTACATTTTTTGTAATGGCCTAACATTTCTTGCATATTCTGTTCCACTATTTGTAAGAAAAACAAAAACAAAAAAAAAACCTCTTTGCACTTGGGAGAAATTTCTATTAGGCTTTCTTGAAAATTAGTGATTTCTTTAATTTTGTTAAATTCAATAAACCCATTAATGCATTCTTTATTTCTATTAGATTATTTCTGTTTGTGGGATTTCCTTTTAATTCTTCTTGAAGCTTCTGTCTCTCTGGTGACATTTCCATCTGCTGTTGCATATTGTTCATTTTTTTCCATTCAAGTTCTCAGCATTTGATTAGAAATTTCTTAAAAATTCCCAGTTTGATAATTTCAAATTCTCTGCCACATAAGATGCATTCATTGTCTCATTGGATTGTGGTTTTCCTCTTAGCATGCCTTGAGATTTTTTCCTTTAAAGCCATTCATGATGTACTGGGTAAAAGAAACTGAAGAAAAATAGGCCTTTCCTGTGAGGTTTTAATTTATGTGCCTAAAAGTCACCTGAGTCTTACCATTTGCTATTGTTTTGGTGTCATAGTCTAAACTTATTTTGTCTTCCTTTGTCTTGTTTGTGTGTGTATGTTGGGGGGGTCTCACTTATTGTTTTTGCATTTCTGTAGTGTCTGAGGATTGCCATAATTTCACCTGTCATCTGTTATGATCTCGGAGTTCTACGGAGGTGGTAATAATCACTATGGAGTAAGTATTTTTAATGAATCCTATGATTGGATCTGTCTTTTAGCAAGTGGTATTCCTAGGTTGACCTTCACAAATGCTTTTAAGTTCTGGTCTCTCCCCAGGTGAGGCAGGAAGGCTTAAGGGATCTAGAGAAGAGTACTTTGTTCTCCAGGTCTGTTGGCTTTTGATAAACCATGAAGATATTTTGCTAAGTGAAATAAGCCACACACAGGAGACCAACGTCTATGTGATCTAAAAGAGTCAGACTATGGAAGAAAGTAGAATGATGTCTAACATGACAGGCCAAAGGAATGTAGCTCATGATTGAAAGGAACACAGCTTCAACTACACAAGCTGCAAGTCTCTGCAATACTCTATTGTATGCTTAAAAACGTAGGTTGCTAGAGCACAGGTTAAATTGTCTTGCTTTTTTCTTTCACAGTGTTGAAGATCTAACCCAGGGTCTCATGCCTGCTAGGCAAGGGCCCTGCAACTGACCTATATTCTCAGCCCTTTGCATAATGTTTATACCATAAAAAGAGAGATAGTGAACTTTTAAAGGTGATGGTGATTTTAAGACATTGTATATGGTGACAGGTTCATAGGTGTACATACTTTAAGTCCATCAAAAATTACACATTAAATATTGTTTGCATGACCTTCACTCATATCTTAACAAAAATTAAAATAAAATAAAGGAGTGGGAGAAAAATCAAACATGAAAAATGTAAGCATATGTTACTTAGAATTCAGAAGGTGTTACAACAAATGTAAGCTTCTTGCCTTCCTTGTGATTTCTCATGAAGTGAATTAGAGGCTGTCTGCAGTAGGAAGGAAGATACATGAAGAAATGCTGGATCCTGAGCTTTACTCAGGTTCTCAGTTGCTTTTCTTCTCAGAAATAACACCTGGAATTCCACAGCTTGTCATTGTGCAGGAATCCTTTAAATATTATTTTTCCTGGGGAAGGATGTGTGTGTGTGTGTGTGTGTGTGTGTGTGTGTGTGTGTGTGTGTGTATTTCCTGGAGTACAATACATACATACATATTTTTTTCCCCAGTTTATATCTTGAGTTCACTATGTAAGAGTGGAAGTCCATATGTCCCAAAACTTTGCTTCCCACCCACCCTCAATCTTGTTGGGGGCCTTTCCTTAATTACTTAATAAATAAGTGAACTCTCTAACACCAAAAGAAATTGTTAGATTGGGGTTGTCCTGGGGAATATTTGCCAAAAAAAAAAAAAATCCTGAGGTGCTAATGACTGTGCTATGACAAACTTCAGTTATTGTTAGAAGAAAATAAAATTTCAAAATGAGAATAACTGGAGAATCCCATATCAGTAGGTGTTGAGTAACAATTACAATCATTATCACAACATGGGATTGTTTTTAGGTGATGCAAAAATTGTCTCTGAAAGCAACAAGCTTTGTGAATCTCAGTATACATTCAAGTACAGCATGGACATATGTGGTTGAAATAATCTATTAGATGAAGAATTTTAAGCCTTAAAGTAAGAAATGAAAGCAATCTAAAATTAAAGCAGATACAAAACAGCTCTGTAAAAATGAGGACAGTTTTATCTAGAATCATCTCTAGTACAAAGGCATGATAAAAAACTTAATAAAAAAATAGAAACACTTCCGGTGGTCCTTTAGCTTTTCTCAAATATGACATTGCAATTGCCGTGGATTCTGGGGTAGTCCTGCAAACATGATTGTGAGTGAAGCCAAATATTCTGCAGAACCATGGGATAAAGTGATTCCTTTTCAACATGCTCCTTTTCCTAACCTCACTGCCATGGGTTTTTCTTTTATCATCATGGTTTTATTTTGTTCCTTCTTTTTCAATTTCATTTCTTAACAGTATTTTTCAAAGTAACAGAAAACCTTAACACTCTTTCACTGACTCTTTAACTTCAGGAGCTGTGGGGTTTAGCTTTGGTTTTACTTTTTGATAAAATCAAATGGGGCAACACTCCAGGATGGAGCTCCCACAAGCTGATCCACGTGAAGAAGATACAGTCTTTTATTTATTTTATTTATTTATTTATTTATTTTTTAAAGAGAGAGAGAGAGAGAGAATTGTTTTAATATTTATTTTTCAGTTTTCCGTGGACACAACATCTTTATTTTATTTTTATGTGGTGCTGAGGATCGAACCCAGCGTCCTGCGCATGCCAGGCAAGCGTGTTACCATTTGAGCCACATCCCCAGCCCCAGATACAGTCTTTTAGACGTGTGCTGTCCCTGGGGATGGTGTTAAGTGGATTTCAAAATTAGTTCTTTATTAACAAACTATGTTAGAACTTGGGTTTTATCTTCCCAGTGTCTTAAAATTTTGTTTTGTTTGGTTTATTTCATTTTTTTGGCCGGAGCAATATAATTATCTCCAATAGGCAACTCACAGAAGAGGCTACTATCTTGAATAAATATTCATAAGATTGTTTTCTTATATAACATTAGAATATTTTAAAATCTTTTTAGGATATAAGCAAGTTAGAAATCTTCAATTGAAAAAATAACAATAGCATGAGTTTCTAATAGAGAAAAAAATAAATAGTTCTTTTCATTTAGTTTATACCCAAAGACTGTTATGTCTGTCTCAACCACTATTTAAATACGTAAATTAAGTATATCAGAAATTCTGCCAATCTCTCTATTTATATATTATCTATTTCCTAAAATAATTTTATTTCATTATAAGGTGATCATATAGAGAACATATAAATAAAATGAAATATTCATTATAAATGCCAATCAAGAAAGAAGTAGTATTAAACATCTCAAAAGCTAAGGAATAAAAATGTTACTTTTATTTGATGCTGAAAAAAAATTTTTTTTTGAATTTTTACTTGATATGTGTGTGGGTGACTAGAATCCTGGCTAGTCACTTTAAATTAAACCATGTGATGAATAGGCAGGGATAACTAGGTCAGGTTTCATCTTTCCTAATTTCCATTAAGAATATAGGCATACTTACAATTCCAAAAAAAAAAAAAAAAAGGAAGAAAGAAAGAAAGGTGAAACAAAACAAAAATAACCTAAGCTAAAAAGTGAAAGAAAGGGAGAGATGGAAATACAGAAGGAAGAAGAAGGGAAGGAAGAGAGAGAGGTTGAAAGGACATGAGGGAGAGGGAAGGATATCAAATGAAGCCCTGTCCCTAAAATTATAGCAATATTTTTATACATTTAATGAGCTAGACAGAAGGAGAGATACTTATTAAGTATTTGGGATTGTAAGATCCACTTCAAGTCAGAAAGCTTGAAATAGGGGGAAATACCAATCTAAATAAGAATCAGAGGAATCAAAGGACAACACAATGAAACAAAACTTATATGAAAATTATATTCATTCTGTATTACCAAGGATTGATTTTGCATTTGTATTTTTAAAAGAAAAACATTTGCAGATTGAATATGCTGTGTAAAAGCACCAAGCCAGGTGTTAAGCATAATTTTATGTCTTTCCTATTTCTTTCAATAGTTTTCACAAGTAGGAGGCAAAACATAGCAGAGTGAACTTGAAAAGACTTCCTGTGTCCTTTTGTGCTATTAAAATAAATTACATTTGCAACTGTCAAACCAGTTTCCATCCTCCTGGTGAAGAGATAACCACCCTCTTGCATGTTATCCTTAGAGCAGTCATGCTCCACCTCCCTCTCACCTTAAAACAAAAGAGAAGAGAAATAGTTAGAAACAAAGGTTTCCATCTACTTTTTCTTTAAGTATAAAAGCAATGAAAATCTACTCAACAGAGGAGGAAAACAGCAGGCTACCAGACATCCCTTAATATGCTTCTATAATTTTTCTCTCCTATTTTTCATTTCGTTCAGGAAAAAAAAATATTTTTGATAAAGCCTGTTTTTAAGAAAGTTGAAACAATGATCATCACCAATTTCATTGGTATTCTGTATAAATTGTGAACATAGTTTATATACAGAGTTATGAAAAATTGTGCTGTGAATGGATAATTATGATTGTAATGTATTCCACTATTGTCATGTATGTAAGAAATAAAAATAAACTAATTAATTAAAAAAAGAATATGGAGTATATCCATTGAATGATATGTAATGTAAATTCAAAGGTGAAAACTACACGCTAGGCTAACGAAGTCTCTAGAATAGTGACAAATGAACTGCATGTATACCTATGTTCTTTATAGAATTCATAACCATATTCACATGATTAATAAGTGCAAAAATTTTACATTTGCTGAATGAAAATGAGATAATAATATTTTGTTAGTAATTTAGGTATTATGACAAAAAACATTAAAACGTTTTGTAATTTGAAGTCCTGTTTAGGAACATAAACTTATTTTTTAGAAGTTTATGTAATTTTTATTGTTCTGAAGACAAGTATTCTTCTTCTTTTTTTTTTTAATAAAAAGTCCTCTAAAACTAAAGTTTCATTGTACAACTGAGTTCTTAAAGGTCAAAGAGAGTTGGAACAAATTTTTACTCCTCACACTTCAGATAGAGCCCTAATATCCAGAGTATACAAAGAACTCAAAAAATTAGACAATAAGATAACAAATAACCCAATCAACAAATGGGCCAAGGACATGAACAAACACTTCACAGAGGAGGACATACAATCAATCAACAAGTACATGAAAAAATGCTCACCATCTCTAGCAGTCAAGGAAATGCAAATCAAAACCACCCTAAGATACCACCTCACCCCAGTAAGATTGGCAGCCATGATGAAGTCAAACAACAATGAGTGCTGGCGAGGATGTGGAGAAAAGGGTACTCTTGTACACTGCTGGTGGGACTGCAAACGGGTGCGGCCAATTTGGAAAGCAGTATGGAGATTCCTGGGAAAGCTGGGAATGGAACCACCATTTGACCCAGCTATTGCCCTTCTCGGACTATTTCCTGAAAACCTTAAAAGAGCACACTACAGGGATACTGCCACATCGATGTTCATAGCAGCACAATTCACAATTGCTAGACTGTGGAATCAACCCAGATGCCCTTCAATAGATGAATGGATAAAAAAATGTGGCATTTATACACCATGGAGTATTACGCAGCACTAAAAAATGACAAAATCACGGAATTTGCAGGGAAATGGATGGCACTAGAGCAGATTATGCTTAGTGAAGCTAGCCAATCCCTAAAAAACAAATACCAAATGTCTTCTTTGATATAATGAGAGCAACTAAGAACAGAACAGGGAGGAAGAGCAGGAAGAAAAGATTAACATTAAACAGAGACATGAGGTGGGAGGGAAAGGGAGAAAAAAAGGGAAATTACATGGAAATGGAGGGAGACCCTCATTGTTATACAAAATTACATATAAGAGGTTATGAGGGGAATGGGATAACAAACATGGAGGGAAATGAATTACAGTAGATGGGGTAGAGAGAGAAGATGGGAGGGGAGGGGAGGGGGGATAGTAGAGGATAGGAAAGGTAGCAGAATACAACAGTCACTAATATGGCAGTATGTAAAAATGTGATGTGTAACCGATGTGATTCTGCAATCTGTATTTGGGGTAAAAATGGGAGTTCATAACCCACTTGATTCTAATGTATGAAATATGATTTGTCAAGAGCTTTGTAATGTTGTGAACATCCAATAAAAAAAAATAATAAACTATAAAAAAAAATAAATGCAAATATCTTTAAAAGTCAAGGCACCCACAGAAATAATTTTAAAACTACTCTTGTATGAGGAAACTGCAAAACAAATCATGAAGTAACAAACCTGCTAATTGTAATTAACTAATTAATTATTTGGAATTAACTGATTACCTAATTGTAATTAACTAATTGTAATTAACTGATACTGTAAACCAACAGAAACAAGTCCTGGTTCAGTAATCAAGGGGCTTTGCATTTGGGGTCTTTTTGCCTAAGGGTAAAGGGACAAAGTTTCCTTACTGGTGTGTGTTGCTTACTCGGCCACTGCAACCTCAAGTTGGCCTTGGATCCTTTTTTATTCTGTCTCTGTGCTCCTTTCCCACTCTGTAGTCTTTTATTTCTAGTTTCCTGCACTTCTGTCTCTCTTCATAAGACAGGGAACACCTTGCAGGAAGTACAAGCAACCAAAATTACATTGGAATTTATGTGTCCTGGAGGGGACCCTCAGCCAAACATTACTCCAGGCAGAAATGCAAAGGTTCAGCCTACTTGTTTTCTCACTGAAATAGACCCAGGGGTTATTTACACCCCAGAACCTCATTTTCAAGTACTCATGTACTTTGCTGGATATCATTCTGTTTCTAGGTTTTTTCCCTATCCCATTCCCCTAAATTCTTACCAGCCCTCCCTGGGAGCACTTCTTTCATACAGTACTTGCTAAATGAAAATCTTCATCTAAGTTTCTTCTTCTGGGAAGCCCATTCTAAAGTACCCACAAGTAAGATGTGGACTGAGGTCCCTTTTCCCTCTACTATTCCTTGATTCAAGTTATGCACATCCACAATATGTGAGTACATATGTATTGTATACGTAAATAAATAGATAGATACTATATTTATCTATATATGCACATCAGACCATATTGGTATGCTTGACTCATTTCTAGTGAACAAAATGCAGAACAGTGACAGCAGCATTTTATAATCAATCTGATTTCTATGCCATAGAGATGAAACTACAATTGCACTTTTACCTACTATACTATTCATACAAATTAAAAGGGCATGCTATTTTGGTAGGGTTTCTATTGATATAAAACCCTTGTTTGGATTCTTTGAAATTAGAGGAGAGATAAAATTGAGTATGTAATTACCTGAGGTTGATACTAAATTATCTGAGGTTGAATGAAGGTAAAGAGATTATTTTTGCAGTTTTCACATGCTGGTTCTCAGGAAGAAATATAATAATGATGGTAAATATATATGGGTGGCCTTTTTTTGTGTTATGTTTTGATGTCTTTTTTTTTCTTTAAAGAAAAGAAACAATTGCAAAACATGTACTATTAAAAAAATTTTTCAACTGGAAAGCATGCAAAGACACATGCAGTCACCATCCAAGTCAAACATAGAAACACGAAGTTGGACCTTTAGTTGAACTGCAAACATAATGGCAAATTATGAGGGGGGAAAGGTAGTGATATTTGGCAATCTATGAAAATGCACTTATAATTCTATAGTCCTTATGCTGGAAAATATATCAATAAATTAGAGACCACAAATTTACATAGTGTAAGTCAGCTACAGAGTATTCTCAGAGTCTTTTTCGAAGAATCATTTTCTCAAATTTCTCTGATAATTCCAAATGCAGCAATAATTATGTTGAGCTGCTTAGTTATGATGCAGATAGTTTCTTTGTATTAATTAATTCTTTTTTATTGGTGCATAAAAGTTATATACAGAGTAATACTAGTAGTAGTGGCATATTCCTACATATACATAAAATGTTTTGATGGATTTCACCCACCAGCACCTCAACTTTACTTTCCCTCTTCCCTCTGATCTCTTTCCTCCTTGCTATTAACCTCCCCCTATTTTCATGAGATTCCTCTAGGTTCTACATATAAAAGAAAATCCATATTGCTTAACTTTTTGAGTGTGGCTTATTTTATTTAACATGATGATCTCCAGTTCCATCTCTTTTCTTGCAAATGATATATTTTCATTCTTCTTTGTGGTTAAATAAAACACCATTGTGTAAATATATCTATATTTTCTTTATGAATTAATCTGTTGACAGACTCCTAGGCTGGTTCCATAGCTTGGCAATTGTGAACTGTGCTGCTATAAACATGTGTGTGCATGTATGTATATAGTATGTCATCTTTATTTCTTTTTTTTTCTTTTTTTATTGATTATTTAAAGCATTACAAAGCTCATGATATATCATCTTTCATACATTTGACTCAAATTGTGTTTTGAACTCCCATTTTCACCCCAAATACAGATTGCAGAATCACATCTGTTACATATTCACATTTTTACATAATGCCATATTAGTGACTGTTGTATTCTGCTACCTTTCCTATCCCCTACTATCCCCCCTCCCCTCCCCTCCCCTCCCATCTTCCCTCTCTACCTCCCCTGCTGTTGTTCAATTCTCTCCCTCTTTTTCCCTCCCCCTTGCCCCTCCTGACCTCTTATAATTTTGTGTATCACTGAAGGTCTCCTACCATTTCCATGTGCTTTCCCTTCTCTCTCCGTTTCTCTCCCCCCATTCGTCTTTGTTTACTGTAGTCTTTTCCTCATGCTCTTCCTTCCTGTTCTGTTCTTAGTTGTTCTCTTTATATCAAAGCAGACATTTGGCATTTGTTTTTAGGGCTTGGCTAGCTTCGCTTAGCATAATCTGCTCTAATGCCATCCAATTGCAACAACAAAACAGGTGTGTGTCACTCAGTTCAGCCCCCATACATAGGGGGATTTCGCATAAAATCTCTCCTAGACTTTCAGGGGAAGGGAGTATCACAGTGAGCTTGCATAAAGACTAAAGGAGGGCTGGGGATGTGGCTCAAGCGGTAGTGCGCTCGCCTGGCATGCGTGCGGCCCGGGTTCGATCCTCAGCACCACATACAAACAAAGATGTTGTGTTCGCTGAAAACTAAAAAAAAAAAATAAATAACTATTAAAAATTCTCTCTCTCTCTCTCACTCTCTCACTCTCTCTTGAAAAAAAAAAAAAAGACTAAAGGAGAACTAGAGGCAACTGACCTTCAACCCCCCCTCCCATCAGCAGCCAAAACAAAACCTGTCTAATCATCTTTATTTCTTTGGGGTACATATTGATGAGTTCTATATCTGGGTCACATGGTGGTTTCATTCCCATTGTTTGGGGGTACCTCCACAATGACTTTTTCAGTGGCTGTACGAATTTTCATTTTCAATCAACAGTGTGTTAAGAGTTTTTTTCCCCTTACATCCTTGCTAGCATTTATTATTATTTGTATTCTTTTTTTTTAAAAAAGTTCTTTGTAAATGAACATGACAGTATATTTTGACATATAGATACATGGAACAAAACTAATTCTAATTAGGATCCCATTCTTGGGGTTGTACATGATGTGGAGTTTCAGTGGTGATGTATTCATATATGAACATAGCAAAGTTATGTCCAATTAATTCTGTCTTTCCTATTCCCATCTCCTCTCCCTGCCTTTCATTCCCCTTTGTCTAATCATCTGAACTTCTATTCTTTACTCCCTCCACCTTTATTGTGAGTTAGCTCCATATATCAGAAAGAACAGTCAACTTCTGTTTTGGGGGGGACCACTCTGGAAAGCAGTGGAAAAAACATGGAAAAACTTGGAATGGAAGCACCATTTTACCCAGTTATCCCACTCCTTAGTATATACTCAAAGGACTTAAAAATCAGCAAAATACAGTGATGTGCCACAGTCTCGGCTGGGCACAGAATCACGAGCCACCACACAGCTTTGTAGATTCAAACAGCAATTCTTTATTCCCGAACTCACACCGGCCTCCACACACGTTCTGGGGCAATTCCAGTTCTGCTGCCACCCAATTCACCTACTCCACGAGGCTTTTTTCCCAAAATGCTCTCTGAATCTCACGAGAGCTCAACAGGAGCTCAGGTAGCAGGAACGCCCTATTTCCAGCAGCAATAATCCTCAACATCGAACTTCCCTAAAACCCAAGGTCTTAAACTGGGAACACCCTAAACCCAAGGACCGGGATGCTATACTTCCTCAAACTGCAGGATACACCCTAATCCTGGATCCACCCTCGTCCTTGAGTAGTGTCATCTTTCTCAAACACACATGCAAGGTCAACAGCGAAATTAACATGGGGTATGCTGGCAAGGAAATTTCGATGCGTCATTCCTACTTGGTAATGGCCCTCAGCAGTGATGTAGCCACATCAATGTTTATAGCAGCTCAATTTATATTAGTTAAGCTATGGAATCAACCTAGATGACCTCCAACAGATGAATGGATAAAGAAAATGTGGTAAAAAGTTTAAAAGTAACTTTCTTAAATTTGGCTTTGAAGTTTTAGATATTTTAAAGACCCAACTGTACTGCCTATGACATATCCAATGAATAATACAAACTAATGTTCATTAATATTAAGCAAAATAATAAACTTTATTTTTGACATCATATTTTTCAAAAAATAAACCCATCCTTTAGCGTTAAAAAAAAGGAAATGTAGTATATAGACACAATGGAATATTATTCAGCCATGAAAAGAGTAGTTTTATGAATTTTGCTAATAAATGGATGAATCTGGAGACTATCATGTTATTTGTATTCTTGGTGATTGCCATTCTAACTGAAGTTAGATAAAATCTCAGTGAGTTTTGATTTGCATTTCCCTGATGGCTAGAGATAGTGAACATTTTTTCATATCTTTTATTACAAGAAGTGTCTGTTTAATTCACTTGTCTATTTACTAAATGGGTTATTTGGTTTTAGAAATTGGGTTTTTCTGAGTTCTTTATATATTCTTACTATTTGTCAGATACTTTATGAATCCTTTTACATGTATCATCTAATCCCATTGTTTCAACAATCATATAATGCAGGTATTATTGGTGCTATATTAGTTTAAAGAGTTAAATTCGTGCATTTGATATTTTTTCTTTTGTTGAGAACCAACTTATAAATATTATGTTCATCCCTGAAAATTTTGAAAAGAATACAGATGTGGTCTTTACTTTAATGTGGCTTTCTTACATTCCTTGCTGCTGACCTTTATGTATTTGTGTTATCAACCTTGAGGAACTCACTTAATGCCTCTAGAATTATCTTTCCACATTAAAAAAAATGAAGATAAATAATTTTATCTAGCAGTTACATGAAAAGTTGACATTAAGTAATATATGCAAAGTTTATAACTAAAGGAAGAATTTTAGTTAATTTCTCCAGTATCAGATTACTAGAACACAATTAACAATCATGAGAGAGAGTGATAATTTACAAATGAAATTGCGAAAAATAACCATCTGTGGTTTTCTGAGTCATTCCCCTTAGGTATAAGGAAAAACTACAGTCTGACCAGGAAAATGAGAAATTTCAGTGTTCGTTGTTTTCCTTAATGTAGACTCAAATAATACTGATAATAACTCACATATATTTTTAGTAGCTTAAGATTTTAACAAAAACTTAGTTGTACTCAACAACAGTCTCCAATCTTAACTTCCTCAAGTATTTTGTCTTTATTGGTAACTTGAGTGTTAAAGTAATAAAAAGAGCTTTTGACTATAACCACATTTAAAAAACTATTAAAAATTTGTAAATAGTAGTGACTATGGAAAAGAAACCAAAAACCTGGAAGTGTTTATTGAAGAGTGGGAACATAAATTCTAGGCTATACATAGTTTTTTTTATGGTACATATTTGTAACTGAAGTGGGGGGCTACATACCTTCTTTAGTAATTTATATTTGTTATTCAGCATATATTCTGAACATTCTTCCAAGTCATAGTTATGCACCTATATTGCTCTTCAGGCTTTTGTTATTCATTCTAAAGGTGTTCCAAAATTTACAGAAACCTGTTTTCAAACTGACCTCATCCAAAAGTTGACCGGTTACTCCCATGAAGAAATATTGGTATTAGCAATCTTTTGAATATTTGCCAATATAAATGATAGGAAACTCATATTCTTGGCAGTTCAATGGTGGAGAGATGATGACTTTCATGTTCATTGCTCGTTTTTAATTCTTATTTCTCAAATTACTTATTTGTGTTTTTACATTAATTTTCCTACATAGTTCATGATTTTCTTGCTTTATAAGACTATTCATATCATTTCAATATTGTTATTTTGCATAATTTGATTTTTTAATTGTGCTCTCTTTTACCACCTGTAGTTTTTCCTTTAATTAGATAATTTGTAATTTCTGCCATGGCACCCTTGCATTAAGCATGATAAACAATCACTTATGTTTCTTCCTAGCAATTATGAACTTTTTATTTCCTATGATAAAATCAGTGTAGCAGAGTACTGTGGTGCATGCCAATGGTCCCGTTGACTATGGAAGCTGGTAGGAAGATCACAAGTTCATGGTTGCCTTAAAAAATTATCAGGACCCTAAGCAACTTAGTGAGATCCTGTCTAAAAACGAAAAGATAAAAAAGGGCTGGGGATGTGACTTGGTAGTAAAGCTCCCTTGGATTCAATCCCCAGTACCCCCCACCAAATAAATTGGTATTATATCTGGAATTTATTTTGGTTGAATATTTGTTATTTTTTAAAATGGTGTTCTAATTATTAATAAATAATCAGTTGTTTCCCTAATTATAGAAAATATATGTATATATACTACATGGTGTTATATACTATTTGAGTATTATTCGAAGCTCTTTATTTTCATTTAAAGATAGTGTTATTCATTCTTTTACTTTTATAGCTTTATGACTATTTGTTATCAAAATATTCTATGTGTTTATAAATTTATTTGGAGGGGTTACTGTTAAAATAAATTAATTTGATTATTAATTAATGAATTAATTTATGGGAGAATGCATATTGTAACTTCATTTCTCTTATATATTTGCCAGTTTTTCATAGTAATCTGTATACAATAGAATGTGGATGGAATCATTGCTTATAACATAATCATTTTCAAATGTGGTAATTGCTGTGATTCAAATCATGTACCAAAGTTCCCTGAAGATTTCATGGAGGAGGTAATTTGGATAATGATACTGACCTAGAGAAGTCAAGGAATTAGAGAGAGAGAAAATTCATATGGACAGATCTTCAAACAGATCAGTTCTGTCTTTACCTCCCTGAATTATCTTTCTACAAAAACAAAAAACAAAAAAAAAACCTGTTTCTGTTTGTTTGTTTTTTGGTACTGAGGACTGAACCCAGCAGCACTTAACCACTGGGCCACATCTCCAGCCCTTTTTATATTTTACACTGAAACAGGACCTCCATAAGTTGTTTAGAGCCTTGATAAGATCCTGAAGCTCTTCTTGAACTTGTGACCCTCCTGCCTTAGCCCCCAAGCTTCTGGAAATACCAGGTGTGCACCTGATCTTCTACACCATTTTAGTTGAAGAAGGGTTCATAAGTTTGATGAATAGAATTGTAGACTCAAGAGAAGTTTCTAGGTATTTATTTTAGACTTTACACTTAACTGACCCTGCCCTGTTTTTCTTTTTATTCTTTTTTAGTCAGTGACTTAATAAATCAATAAATCCAATATATGTTGATGCTATAGTCTGATAAAGGAAATGGAAGGAATAATAAAAGTGTTGATGACCAAATCAAGATTTCTCCCACAAAATAATATGGCCAGCATAACTCTACTTATGAAAATAAAATTAAAGGTGAATTCAAAGATGTTTATTTGGTTTTGAAATTCTAATGGCAGTGATTCAGAATGGAGGAGTGTCAGCTTATCTAAAATGACATAAGAAATGTCAATTAGTAAGTTTCATATGAATCATTAGAAGGACATAGCTATCAAAATGTGACTTTAGCTTCTATAGAATACATATATCAAGTAGGATATTAGGCATTACTGATAAATCTGTAGGAGCATATTTCATTCTTTATTCAGTACTTGAAATGAGTTATGAGCAAATTGAGTTCGTTACCGAGAACAAAAATTAGGTAATCAAGAAAGTTAAGGTATACTCTAAACCTCATTATGTAAGTATAGTAGAGGAGAATAAAAACATTTTGCTTGGAGGAGAAATGATTCAGTGTGAATAAAAAAGCTGCTTATAAACATCTGAAGTGTTGTCATGTGGCTATATAGCCCCAAGGATGCAAACTAAGGACCAATATTTTGTTACTACAGGGAGAAAGATGTAGCATGAAATAAGGAAGAGATAAGAAGCAGAGCTATTTGAACATGAAGCAAGCTTTCTCAGGAGGTAATATGTAGCCTGTCACCAGAACTATTCAAATGTAGGCAGCCACTGCAAGGGAGAAATTGCAGGGGAGACTCCAGTGTAAGAGAGTTGAATGAGATTATAGTTAGCATTCTCATCCCAACTCAAAAGATTCTGTCTTTTTATTAACTAGGGGCTATATTTGACTGCAAAGTCAGTGTGAATTAAAATTGAATTTTTAAAAATGTAAACTAAAAACCCAATTGTAAGGGGGGAAAGAGAGAAAACAAGTAGCAATTTTACTGTGCTTTGTTTAAGTCAGATCATCCCAAGTAAAGGAATTTGAAATTTGTAGGATAGATTGGGGACAAAAGAGAAGGGGGGTTATTTAAAAAATAATGGGTAGATACAAAAGTGTCTTCATATATCTAAGATTTATTGTGTGAAGAAGTGTATTTAGGTTACTTTCATAGATAACTATGAATGGTTTGAGAAATAAGATTATACTCAACATAATCACCAAATGAACTTGATTTATTTTGTACTGGATTGCCTCACAAAGAAGCACATGCATTTTTATATAGTTATAGTAATTAAAATCAGAGTAGGGGACTAGCAATGTAATGGCAGAGTGTGTGTGCATAGTACGTAGAGGCCCTAAGTCTTGTCCCCAGCACCAAAAATAAAGGAGAGAGATAGAGATGGGGGGGAGGGGGAGAGAGAGAGAGAGAGAGAGAGAGAGAGAGAAAGAGAGAGAGAGAGAGAGAGAGAGAGATAGGAAAGGAGGAACAACAAAAAAATAAAGGTGGAGGGAAAGAAAAGATAAGAAAAATGGTGTTATACCATAAGAATAAGTAGATTTTAGTTCTTGCTTCCTTTCTCCCTAGCTGTATGTTGAGCAGTATGTCCCTTGCCCTCTCTTGGCCTCAATTTCTTCACATGTAGTGGGAAGTAATTTAAAGTAAGTGACAGCTAATTTTCCTTCCAGTTCGGAAATGCTAAAACTTCATGCACAGATGAAAGTCTGTTTTTGCTAAGTCCTTTCCCTAAGACTCTTCCATCTTTCCTTTATTATGTCCATCTCCAATGATGATTATCATCTTGTTTCAAATCCTTATTGCAACTGCCTGCTCAGAAGTCCACTGAATTTTGTATCATCTTGATTTGGGGACCTTTCAACCCCATTAGTCAGTCTAAGCAGAACTGTTTTGAAACTTGAAAGTGACTGTTGCTCATTTGTAGTGTCCTTGGGGAACCTATGTGAAAGACATTCAGGTAAGGTAAGATGCTTTAAAAGCATGACTCAATGCAATTAGTGAGTGTTGAAACACCCACACAAAGTCCTTTTAGAAACTGAAATAAAATTCATGGTTTTGACATAATATGACCTTTAAACATATTTTCTATATTATCTTTTATCACAGTTGGAGAGAGAGAATGAAGGGAAAGAAGCTGACTCTAAATATTACTGAGTTGAGATGATTACGACAAACAATCTATTCCACAAGACAGTTAGTTGGCAACTTCCTAATAAATATGACAGAGTTAGATACAGTCCATACTCAGCCAATGTTTGTAGATTGATTACCAATTGATTTTTTTTTCTGAATAACAGTTTTTATCCTCCCATTCCCAATCTCCATTCTTTAGCTAAATTTAGCATAAAGTGTGTCTTGATATCAGATGCAAGAGAAAGGATTAATGTGGGTTTTTTTTTTTTTTTGGTTATATATTGCATGGATTGTGACAAAGATTTAAGTAAATGATAGTATTTCTTTCTGTCATATGGGAAATGGAAAGCTGTGTTAAATTAGGCAAAAGATAATTTCTGTATCTGAACTTCCATTACATATTATTATATTTTGAGGCCCTATTCAGGAGGACATGTAGGCTGTTATCCATCACTGCTGTTTTCGGAAAATCAGTGCCACATAAGGTTTTGAAAGTTAGTAATATAATTATGGAGACAGAAACAGTACCTTGATAATTGCATATGTGTTTTCATTCATTTCAGAAACAAAGATACAAGGTTTTTCTTTCTTTCTTTTCTTTTCCTTCTTTCTTTCTTTTCTTTTCTTTTTTTTTTTTTTTTTGGTCAGAATGAAGGGATACAAAATTTTTAAATGGTCAGTTTATATTCCAAAACTTTACAGTTTTCCCAGAAAAGAAATAAATTATTTGGTTAAATAAATACTAGCAATTGTATCTTTCAATTCCCCGTGGAAAAAATATGAACTTGAAGAGATTTGTTTTTCATAACCTTTTAGAAGAAATAGCCATTTTGCACGAGGCAAAATTAGACAAAATGCAGTATCAATGAAATTCAGAAGCAATATGGTTTTACTCTAACCACTAAGTGTTAGCTCAGTTTCTGTGGAAACGTTAGTAGAGTCAAATAAATGTCCCTGGTTAGAATTTTTAAGACTCTCACATTGTTCCTTTGAAGACCACATAGACAATCAAAAGTATGTGGAGGGGAAAAAAATCCATGAGAGACTTAATTATGCAAAGAGAATGAATATTTTTGAAAAGTAACAGTACTTCATAGCATTATTAAACTGATTACCATTATGAAAATCATTAGATCTGTGACCACTCTGATCTTTGCATATTCTCATTTATGAAGATAAAACAGCCTGTATGTAGAAAATTTACTATAGCATTTAAAATAAATAATCATAAATTGTATATTATTTCCATACTCAAAAAGGCAAATGATTATTGAATGAAAAGAGTTCATTTATTGTACTGAGCATTGTGTGTGTAACATTAATGTATACAATCCTTAAATTTTATTGGCTTAGGGTAGGAGGTAGAATATCAATCTATGTTAAAATTTTTACATTCCTAAGCATGCAATCTCTGGAGGTGATGTGTAAAGTTGAAGTCCAATCAGTCTGATAGAGAAAGCAGCACAGAAAGTGGAAGAATCAAGGAAACAAGAGGAATGTTTTGCTAGAATGAAGGAGAAGTTAAGGTGTTTTTACCTCCAGTTGAGTATGAAAGTAGAAATTCATCAGAACCAGGGTGAGGCCAAGACTGATGCAATTATTACTTGTTAAATAAGCGTAAAAGAAGACAAAACTAATTGAAATTTAAAAAGAAGCTGGTATGCTTTTGTTTATAAATTTTAATCCTATTTCAACCTCTCTTAGATAAAATGGAAACATGGAGGTTTCCGGATTTTTTTCAAGTGGTAAAAATTTGTGAAATGATACTATTTGGAAAACTAAAATTACAAAACTTGTTAAAATTAACTTATAATGTTAAGAATAATCAAGATAATATTTGAGAGAGGATGAAAACATACCACTATCAACATACAGGAATAGAAATTAAGAAGCCTTCTTTTATAACCATTTCCAGAATTAACTCATCCTCTGTCCCTCTAATTTTTTTTGACAGAACATCATATATAGATTCTGAAGATTTAATTATTCCCCAATCCTAATCTTTGTGTATTTTGTATCTCTGTGGAAGACCCCTCTATTCAATGGGTTAATTAATTTAGTTCCTTGGGAATTATACTTGATTTTTCACTCTTCCTCACATCCAATAAAATGCCAAATATTTCAAATACTACCTCTGAAATAGTTTTTGTTTTTGATACCAGGGATTGAACCCAGGAGTGCTTAGGCACTCAGCCACATCTCCAGCCTCTTTTTATTTTGAGACAGGATCTCATTAATTTGCTTAGGGCCTTGCTAAGTTGCTAAGGCTGGCTTCGAACTTGTGATTCTCTTACCTCAGCCTCCTAAGCTGTTGAGATTATAGACATGCACCACCATGCCTAGCTCTGAAATATTTCTTAATGAATTCTTTCCATTATCCTACCAGCTACAGCTCTAACATAAGTCATAGTCATCATTCACCTTGATCATTATGACATTTTCTAAATAACTTGATGTCCTGTATGTCTCAAATTAATAAGCTACTATACAATCACATCAATCTTTCTAAATATGTGACCATTACCTCATTATTTGCACACTTGAAACTCTTAATTGTGTATAAAGCATCTTCAGAATAAAACAGACATTTCTTAATACAGACACTTAATACAGACACTCCTAGAGAACTAAGGTTCTCTGTGATCTTTCCTCTGCCTCCCAATATTCTCCACTTTGTGAACTGCTTTATATCACCACTGAATATCTTGTGATTTCTAGCATATGATACAGTTTAATAACTTTATTCATTCAGCACAGAATTTTAAAGACCAAAAATGATTTTTATTTTTTATTTTCAATAAGTGGATGAGGTTTTCAGATGGATTAATCAAGTGCTGTGTAAAATAATTAGACAAAGTATTTCTGATTCTGTTTTCTTTTCTTAGTTCACACAAATCTTGTTCCAAAGCAAGTGGATTTTGGCTTTATTTGGTAGTTCTCAGGTTCTGGTGAAGCAATAGATAAGAAAAAAGTCAGAGAATTTAAGCTTCTTTATTAGTAGTAAACTAAGAATTGCATTTCTAACACTCTGAAAGTCATATCAGACTGGTTGAAAAAAGAAGTAATTTTTAAAAGTAAAATAAAAAATTAAAAGTTATGGGATAGATATGTGGTATTGCATAACAAAGCATATGACCTATAAGAGCAGAAAGCCTTCAGTTCTATTTACTTTGCCATTTATTAATTTATTAGATGTTACCTGAGAAGATATTTAATTATGTTCCAGTTCCTTTAACGTAAAATATGGAAAGCAACAGTATCTACTTCATATAATTAGACTGAGCATTCAGTATCTATGTGTGGGGGAAAAGGAAAGAAATAGCATTTATGAATTTGTCTGACATATAGTAAACATGTATTAATTATCAATGTTACAGAAGAAAGTGGTAAAATAAAATATTTTGTTCATCTATGAATGTGACTGAGATGATGTATAAATTTAATCTTGACTATTTTGTAAAAGAAAAACTGAATTCTCAGTGTTCAGAACAATTGCCTCTTAATGTAACTAAGAGATAATTACTTTCTGCTTTCTGTATTTGGAACTTTTGTTTCCTTATATATCTACATTATGTTTAATTCTAAAAGGAATGGAAAGTTGTGTATCATTACATCATACTGTAGAAAATATTGAAATGAATTGTAAAAAAAATTCTCTTGCTTTAAAATAGATGCAAATTATGGTCTGCAATTGTCTGTGCACCTTCATATATTATTTAGCAGTAACACTGAAAATTCAAATATGCAGGTTGCCTAGGTACAAAATCAAAATATATTAATAGGAGTAGAAGAAAGGCATATGGCATGTTTTTCTCAGAATACATTTTGATCAGAATAAGAACACTGTAATGTGTGTGACTGTTTTTTTTTCTCTCCTTCCTTTTCTTTGAAGTGATCAGAAATTGGTACACATATATACTGTTTGACTCTTGTAAACCATGGCAGTGTGTTGCTGGCTCAAGTCAGCACAACACAGTCTGGTGCATTCTGATTAAGTACCTAAGAAGCACAGGCTAAAAGCCACAATAGCATCTATTGCACACAGTATTATCAGGGGCATCTCCCATATCCTGCATCTTTGGTAAAAAAAAAAAATTTTGTACATAAGAAACTATAGAACAGTGTGGCTAGATGATGGTGCTACATTTGGAGTCAGGATTTTGTGTTTTAGCCTTGGTAGTTTGTGTGAGCATTGCTGATGTTTTAAAAGAGTAAGAACCTGAATTATGAAAAGTGGAATCATCTGGAGATACTAATAACTGGCAGAACCATCCAAGCCCCAACCATTTTATCATCCATTCTTGCCAGAAGATGACACACCAGCCTCTCCCACAATGATTTCAGCCAATCACAACATCTAGACCACTGTATTACCTAATTATCTTTTGAATCTATCTATCCATCCATCCATCTATAAAATTTTTAATTTCTACAATGCTTTGAAGTATAACATACATATCATTAAATTTTCCCATTTTAACTTTACAATCCAATGATTTTTTAAGTGATTGCTAAGTTTTACAATGATTACCATTCCATTTTCTGATTTTAATGACTCCTATAGGATGCTTCATGTTCATTTACAATAAACCCATCCCCATACCTGCTTCTCGGAAAACCATCAATCTTTTTTCTTGTTTATTACATTTTTGCCTTTTCTGGATAACTTATATGAATTAAATTATATAATGTGTAGATTGTTTTACCTTGCTCCTTTTCACCTAGCAGATTTCACTCTTGTTCTCCTATCTCTAACTCTGCTGGCCTTTTAACTGCTAAACAAGTTAGAGTATCCTGTGCTGCAAGGGCCTACAAGCATATAGTTCCTTACATTTAGCACTCTGCAGAGTTGTTACCTCTATCCTCAAGTGACTAATTCATCATGTAGACTCAGATTTCTCGTGGAAATTATCTTTGACCATCCAGATTTTTTTTTTCTTGGATTCTGTCTCTACGCATAGTCAGCTTTCTAATTTCACTTCATTTCTTACTATGGACATTCATGAATTATGTGAGTGAATGTTGTTTGAATACGTCTTTTCCAGTAAACCACAAGGTCTGTGAAGCCAGAGATCATGTCTATCATGGTCATCACTACATATTCAGTTCTTACAGGGTGACAGACACATTGTAACTCTACTGAATAAATATGGTTTAAACAAGTGAGTAGACTCCAATAACAATTTATGATTGATTGGGTCATAACTGTCAAGATATTGTGGACTCAGACATTAAGAATGTTGGTGGCTAACAGGGTATTATTATTCACTGGAAAAAAATAAATGTTTTACTGCCTTTTGTAAAGAGCAAAGGAAAGGGTTCAGGAGATAGAAAAGTGTTATTATTTAATTGCATGAATGCCAAAGGGTCCTCTTTTTCTTCTCCTTTTGCTCTTTCTCACTTTTCAATTGAGAATAAATATAACTTCATGCTCTCTTGCCTCCCTGAATAAATTACTGTACTAAGAAATATGGTAGTATGTGGATTTAATGTGAAATTCTGAATTGCCCTATGCAAGAGTTAGGCACAGGAGTAAGTGAAAGCACATTATGGAATTTTCTATTTATTAGTACATAATGAGAATAAGAAATCCTGTTATGAGATAGAAAGAAAATCAGTATGGGACAGTGACTAGGATTCTTGAGAAAGCAATGACTAAATGCTATCCAGGGAATATCTAGTGTTTTCTGGGTATGCAACAGTCACTTAACAGTATGGGAAGGCAGCTTGCAAGAAACTTTAAAAAAAAAAAAAAACTTCTGAATGCTTTCAAAGTGAAGTAATTATAAACTTAAAATTTTGTATAAGTTCTCTCTTTGAAAACCATGTAATATCACGCCATTTATCTCAAAGTAAATTTCAAGGATGATTATGGCTTTAAAAATATCTTAACACTGAGCTAAAAGCCTTGCATTCTTGAAATTGAGTAGAAATTTCAATACTGACATGTCACTGGTTTAGAAGAGGGCTCTAATATGATGTAGGACTGGTGCAGTTTTTAACTATAATGAGCAGACAAAAGCAAATCAAGAGTGTGAAGAATGCAAGCAAGGTGTAGAGCGTCAAGTGTCACTTTAAATAAGAAATACACTCTCTGGAGCTAGCTTCGACAGTAGAAACTGAAATTATGGCAACACGTTGAGAAGGTAAGAGAAGGTCTGTGAGGCTGTGACAAGAAAGTGCTGATTTTAGAGAAAGAAGATGAAAAAAAAAATCTCCTAAGTATAAAGGCACTGAAAAAAAGATTATCCCATGAAGATAACTTCTCCAAGGACTTGGGCAGTAAAGCCCTGAGTATAGAAAGCCTTTGGAGTCCCAGATACAGGATGCGCTCCAAGGCCAAGCAAGACACCATGAGGGGAAAATTTGTCCTCTCTTATTCAACTGGAAACATTTGGTCCCTGAAACTAAAGGACTCACTGAATTAATGCTTGACTTCTGCTGCCATAGCACCTGATATTTACCTCTACCTTTGCTCCTATTATAATTCTACTGTCAATGTTATTTTTTTTTAGCCCCAAAAGAGCAAAAACTGTAGCTTTCATGTCTGACCCTCAGCTGCTAGTACAGTTGTCTACCTCAGAATAGACATTCAATGTGTCAGATGCATGAATGGATGGATAAGTAGATGCATAAATCTATTTCATTGACTGTTGCAGTTAACCAATTAGGATTGACCTTCCTTTACTAAGCATACAGGCTTATACCATGCATTGATAGGTAAAAAGTGAAAGTGAAAGCTGCATTCCACAATATTTTATTATCTAGTGCCACACTTTTAAAAATGATGCTCTAGCAGACTGCACTCGGTGAGGATTTAGGTAATTTTTAAATGATTTGTAGTGTTTACAATAGGCTAATTTTCAAATATTTGGGGTAGATATTTTCTTACATAAAAACCATTTGCTGGCAAATATATTTCTCAAACTAATGTGATGTTCTTGTCTAGTCTACTGTGCCTAATTTAAAAAGTGGAGGATGATGTGGAACTTTCTGGCAGGAAGTTGAGTTATAATGCACATTAATGAAGGCAAAGTGTATGACATATCAATTTAGGTCTTATTGGATCAACATGTCACTTCCATAAACATGCAGTGTCCTCATTCTTCTGTTTCTTGTCCTTATTTTCTCAGTACTGAAATGGGGCATTCTTTCTGTGCTAATGTAGGCAAATAATGTTCCCTGCTTTCAATATTCCATCTATTTAGAGGGATCAGAGATGACAATTCGCCATTTTTCCTTAAAGAGTCATAAAACTGCAAAGTGTCTCTGGATGTCTCTGCTTCAGACATCGATGCCATGAGAAAAGTCATTGCCTTCAACTCCTAAGAGGCCCTTTTCCTTTGAAAATATGGGAATCACCCATAATGAGAAAAGAAAAGAATAAAATAAAATTCAAAAGTATCTTGAAGTGTTTTAAGTCCTTTTTGGCAGATTAAGCACTCCCTTTGATTTTGTGGTGTGGATTAATAGCCATAGGAGCCATGTTAAAAAAAAAATTCACAGTACAGTTTTATTTGATGCTCAGATTAACATAATGCATTGATTTTTATCATTCTTTATTTCAATGAACAGCAGAACTTAAAGGATTTTTGTCTCTGTGTGTTACTTTGCTTCTACCAGCATCAGCCTGCAAGTACACACTATGGAGGCTGGCCTGTCAAGGAGTTGAAAGTACTACAGTGCAGGATATTGCCTCTGGCACAAAATGTACAGTACTAATAATACCTCATTCATCCTGCTATGGCCCATAGAAAACCTGTAAGTGCTAAGCATAATTCATTTTGTCTGCAATAGCTCACTAATCCTTTTGCATTAGTGCTTTCCAAGGCATTCCTTGTTGGCAATTCTCTTCTAGGCAGGAGGCCCTTGAAGTTCTAGGTGCCAAGGAGTTAGAGTGGTACGGAAGGATTCAATCATTCACTTTCCTATATGTAGAGATGCCTGGGTAAATAAATCCTTTTGTTTATGCAGATCGGGTCCATGGATATTCTTGGGAAGTCTGTCATCATTAAAGATGTAGAAGCAACTTTGCCAAGCATGTAATGCTTTGTTTGTCTTCTTGGCAAATTTAGTATCGTAGCTCGAGAAGTTTTAAGTTCATGAAAATTTATTAAAGTACAATAGAGACAAGCTAAGCAGATTAAAGTGGTATGGAAAGTTAGCCTATGCCACTTGCTAGTATAGATTTGGATGAGTAGTTTCGTGTTTTTTTTTTTTTACACTCGTAAGTCTTGGAAACATTTATTCAACTATAATATTTGGAAGAAATCCAATATATAAAGTGCACACAAGGGGATTTTCTCTGCTTGAAATTCATGTGAGCTGCCTGTAGCCCTGCCTAGTAGGACCTCCTTGTTTTTCATTTCCTGAATCTGCACACCAATATCACTCTCTGAGCACTCCAGAGGGTACAGTTTATAAAACACTGTCCTAAACCATTGCTATCTGAGGAAATTTTGAGTTGAAAAACAGTGTCAAAATCATCTTGCAATAGCCAAGCTAGCAAAAACAAATTAATTGCTGGGCATTGTGGTGCATGTCTGTAATCCCTGTGACTGCGGAGGCTGAGGCAGGAGGATTGTGAGTTGAAAGCCAGCCTCAGCAAGTTAGCAAAACCCTATCTCAAAATAAAATAAAATAAAATAAAGGACTGAGGATATGGCTCAGTAGTTAAGCGCCTCTGGGTTCAGTCCCTGTAACCAAAACAAAATCAATTTAGTTGTTCATTTATTTGGTTAATTTATAAATATTCATGTCTTTGTGTGAAATAAATAGAATTCCTCCTTTCAAGATGAATCAAACAACTGTTGTTAGTACTATAGGTCACTGTCACTTGTATTGACACCTTTAGTATTTTTCCTAGGCTAGGATGCAGTCTGGACTATGTTATTCAGTGAATTTCTGTTCAAAGAGGGAAATTCAAAAGACAGAATTCAAAGGAGTAAATCAATCAGAAATTCTGAATGATCTCCATAGAGAAGAGGATTTCAATACAATGTTGTGGGCCAAGGAGTGGAGACAAGCATTGGAGCATCTGGGTTCCAAACAGAGTTGAAAGTTGAAAGGGAATTTTTCTGAAATCTCCGTGAAAAACTGGCCCTACGTGGAGTCTGAAATCTTGCTAGATGTGGACACTTGGTATATTATGGAGCTCCCAGAACTTATTTATGCTGTGAATAATTTGCTAGGATATTTGCTATTATAGACATATAGTACAAAGTACCAAGTAAATATAACAGGAAACAAAGTGAAGAACAATTAACAGTTTAGGGAAGAATCTACAAACACCTAAAGGATGACAGAGGTGTGTCATGTTGGCAGCATTTACCAAAACATGGAGAAAAAAACAAGTAGTTAAGTACTTTTGGAATTCAAAGTAAAAAAAGGGTAGCAGCGTGAGTATATAAAGGTAGATATTTGGGCAGCAGCCAGATCATGAAATGCATTGCCTGCTGGGTGATCAATCAGTTTGTTTTAGAACCAATGGAGAGATATTGAAAATTACTATGCAAAACTTTAGCAAAATCAGATTTATATGCTAGGAAAATATAATAAACAAGAAAGGACTAAAGACACATGGATTGATGGAGTGGTTCTTACAAATTTTGAAGAGGGACTTTCTTAATTATTATTATTATTATTATTATTATTATTATTATTATTTTTGTATCAGGGATTGAACCTCAGGGCACTCCTCTTAAAGTCTTTTAATCAAGAAAAGTCCAATTCAAAATATTACAAATTATTTATAGAATAATAGAATTCTTCATGGAATTCCTAGTAAGGTAGTAGTCAGGTAATATGTTTAATTCACATTTTAATTTACATGATCCTAAAAGCTGAGGAAGCAACACAACTGTTATCTTAACTGTAAGACTGGAAGATGCTGCACCACACGACACAGATTACCAAAGAGGTTTCCACTTTATTACAAAAGGCTGTGTGTTTATATAGGTCTAAGGAGAGGTCGCAGGGCTGAGGTAGATAACAGGTCACCCGTTTATTGGCAAGCTCTTCCATATGTCAGTTCGGGAGCCCAAGAAGTTAATTCTAATTGGGGCTAAGGCTTCCCACCAGCAGGGTTTGAACATTGGCGCCGGAGGGAACATTTCCCGCCAGTGAAAGAAACAAAGAGGGGAAAGAGGGTCGTTAGATGCCCTATTGGGGTTTTTCTATGGGGTGCTGCTGCCATTATATATGTTCCCAACATTAACAAAGAGATGAGAATATACAAGTCAATCTTCCAGCCCCAAAATGACTCTGAGGATGAAATTCAAGGGAAATGCAGTTTAATACTAAAGACACAGCATAGCAGTTAGACAGGGAGAGATAATTTCCACCCACCCTACTGCAGAGAGGGCAGCAACTCTGCCCAAAGATCATAGATGTGATGTCTTCCCATGGCGGAAGCTGTGTTTGATAAGGCCTTTGAGAATGTAGTGACTTTAGTTGTAAAGCAGCTTTGGTAAAGAGGATGCCTGAGTTTCTTTATTTAAGGGCACTATAAAAGGGCAAGAATATATACTGCAGGATAGATGTTGCTTTCCAAGATAGAAAGTAATCTCTATCTCCAAAACCTCCAAACAAAGGCAATGTTTGCATCCTCACTCCCATATGTGATAGTGGGCAAGCTGCTTAGCCTTACTTTCTTTGCTTTGAAACATGGTTAATCTACTTCTTCAAGTTGGTGTAAAGATTAAATAAATTAACATGTGTAAAGCCTTCAAATGTCATTGAATCACAGTAAGCATTTGCAGACATCACCTATTATTTTCATTACTTTGTACATATTTATGGGCTACCATTTGCAGAAATGTTCTTATTCACCTGTAAATAAGGGAAGAATGATACCTACTTCACAGTTGTTCTAAGTGTTTAATTAAAACATGTATGTGACTTTCTTTTGTTATCCAGAATGCATTAAGTTGTGGATAAATTGTGGGATTACTAGTAGCAGTAGCAATTGCAGCAGAAGCTTTATAGGACTGAAAGTAACCAACAGATATGAATATTAAACTCTGAAATACAAAGTTGATAATATAAAAATATATCAATATTTTATGTACTATACCATAGATAATATATATGTATATATATTTATATATATGTATAAAGAAAAAGATACCACTCAGTAGACCAAATTATTTCATTTGCTCTTTCTAGTTGAGGATATTACAATTTTCAAAAAATCTTCTATTGTTTGAATATAAGGTGTCCCCCAAAAGCTTATATGTGAGGCAATGTAAGAAGGTTCCTAGAAGAAATGATTGGGCTGTGAAAGTCTTAACCCAATCAGTGATTTAATCCCCTGATAGGGATTAACTGAGTGGTAACTGAAGTAGTAGGGTGTGGCTGGAGGAAGAGGGAATTAGGGTGTGGCTTTGGTGTATATATTTGTATCTGGAGAGTAGAGCCTCTCTTCTTTCTGATTACCTGATGTGAGCTGCTTCCCTCTTCCATCCTCTCCCACCATGATGTTCCGCCTTACCTCCACCCTTGAGGAATGGAGCTTGCCTTCTATGGACTAAGACCTCTGAAACTTCGATCTCTCAAAAAAAACTCTTCCTATTCTATAATTGTGCCAGTTAGATCCTTTAGTCACAGCAGCAAAAAAGATGACTAAAACTTAATCCATAATATTTTTTTAAAAAATTGTCAACAGAGTCACATGATAACAGAATAGGAATACCTCATTCCTATTTTTGGCAGACTTATACAAAAAAATAATAATAATACAGAGTCTAAGAGGAGACTTCTTTTTTTTTCATATAGACAAGTGAAACTGGCCAAAGAATATTATTTTAAACATGAATCTAAAGATATTAGTGTCCCATATAAAGATACGAGGGACATAAATTTGGATAAGGAGAAATTCAAAGGTAGAACAGATATTGATATTTAAGTGAATATTTAATAATCCCAGTCACACCCCTACGGCAGACCCCTGAGGAGCAGAGACAGCAGCAAAGCTTTGCCCCGGCATGACAGATTTGATGGCTTCCTCTGGAGGATACTATGTTTGACATGGTCTGTGAGAGTATATTCACTTTGGCTTTATGGTGACTTTGGTAAGGAAAACGCCTGAGCTATTTTCTAGTTTTGAGTTTGTTTCTTGACTGTTTCTAATCCATTCACTTTCATCTGTTTTTCAGCCTACTCAAACAATGATGGGTCTCTGTGCCATTTTTTAAGCTATCATATCTGTCATTATTCCACTGTTTTATCTTTGTGCCCATCTCTACTATATATTTTAAGGAACATTTGGACTGAACATTTGCACTTGTTCAATTTTCTACCATCTCATTCTGCTTTTTTTGTGTGTGTCAGATTTTTATGTCTGCTTATCTAATTTCTTTGAAATGTTTCACCATTTATTCTAGCTCTTCAGCTTTTTGTGCATGATTGGATACATCTCAACTACTTTCACCTTCATATCAACATATTCTAATTTTTTTTTCTTTTTCTTCTTAGAATCCATATTTTCATGACTTTTTTTTTTTTTTTTTTTTTTTTAGATGGGGCCACTCTCTTACTCCAGCTGGTCTTGAATTCCTGGGCTCAAGTGATTCTCTCTCTTAAGTCTACCAAATAGCTGAGATTACAAGTGCCCAAATTTTATATTTCCTTGAAATATTATTAATACAAGGTTGTGATTTTAAAAATTTATGTATATATATATATATATATATATATATATATATATATATACATACTTATATATGTATATATATATATTTCTTGTAAAAAATAACTTCTATAAATATTAAGCACTCTCTGTATTTGGAACATATTTTCTTTAAATTATTTAACAAAACTCAAAAGACCTTGTTCTCAACTTTTTCTGTTTAAATGAAGAAAGGTCAATTTTACTCTCTTGTTTTATAAGCATGAGATTCCTAGATTTCTCCATATTTCTCATTACTCTTAGATGTAAGCTATAAATACAATTAGTATGCAAAAATCTGTTTCAACATTAATACTCAAAGTATGATACCTCTAGAGATGATGTAAATGCTGATCATTATTGAGTTGCACCTATAGCATAGAGATTGGATACTTGGCATTTTTAATAAGAACAACTCCTTTTATAGATACTTGCTGTTACATAACTCCTTTCATCTAACCATCCTCTAGACATCACTTTGGCATTAATACCTGATACAGTCAATACAGTACTATAATGTGCATGTAAATCACCTGGCAGATCTTATCTTCATGTAGATTTTGATGAAGCGAGTTTGAGGTACAGCCTGAGAGTCTGCCATTTGATGGCTTGCCTCTGATATGATGGAAGTGTTGCCAGGCCAAGAGCCCTTTTACCATGGCAAGGTGCTGATTTAACTATACCTATCACTCTGAACTAGGGTGCAAATTAGACTCACCTGGGCGACTTTTAAAACTATCTCTGTATAAGCCCTATCAGATACTAATTAAATTAGAATTTCTGTGGGTAGAACCCTGGTGTTGGTATTGCATAGGTTATTTTTTTTTTTTCATTGAACAGGAGAAAAGGTATTCATTAAGGCAATTTTGAAATTCTTTCAGGACCTATTCTTTGTCAGGAGTTTTACAGATACAGAGAATCACAGATAACTTGGAATAAAGTGAATTAAGCACTTACTTGTCTTTTCGCCTCATATTCTAACTAAGATTTTGGAGTTATTCATTATGCAGTTTCCAGCAGCATAAGCATAATTTTAAAACAATAAAATCGACAACTAACAGAGATGATATCCTTAAAGTAAGGGCCATCAAATGAGCCAACTGTCAAATTATGTAAATTTGAGAGTCTAACAACCTTTGTAAAGGTCCTTTAATTGAATGACTGGTGTAAGAAATAAATGAACTGTCATTTAAAAGTCTCTTTCCATGCTAAGATTTAAAGGAACAGAAACAGTAGATTAAAAGGCAAAAAAAAAAAAAAAGTACAATAAAATCAATAAATTGAAGCATGGTTTTACATTCCTAAAGTATATATGTTTTTAATATACCACACACAAGTATGATTTCCTCTGCTGAAAGATAACTTTATTTTCTACACGAATAATATCATAGAAAAATTTGATAGTTCTTTGAACAATATTTTGTGGTATTTTTGATAACATGCAATATTAACAGACTATCCCCAGTACTGAATAAACACACACACACACACACACACACACACACACACACCAGTTCCCTTTTTAACTTTTTAAAAAAATATTACTCAACTTTTCTGTGGGTTCTGTTTATTAATATACATTATTAAAGTAATATACATAATATCATCTTTATTTTATTAAAACTATATAAGAGTTGAAAGAGGATTATTTTCCCCAACTATTTGCACCTTCCTTCTCAGAGGATTCTGCTTTTCTATCTGTGGTTTCTGACTTACCTGACTTATTGACTTTGGATTTGGAAGAGCAACACATTTTGGATGAATGATGTTGTTTTGTCATTTGGTTGAAGTTTTAAATGTAATACCTGTGTTTAGAGAATGCTCTCATTCTTATCCTCTGAATGTCTGAATGTAATAAGGGCCTATTCCAGAGAGGTGCTACCTTTTATGTCTGGACAATGGAATGAGAAGTTGTGAAGAGGGGAAGCCCAGGCTATTTGAAGCAGAGCTGAGCTGGGCAGATGAGCTGACCACAATGACCCTGTGCCCTACTTGATGTGGGTAGGAAGTAAATTGTTGTGATTTAACTCTGAGATATTGCCATTGTGTGTTCCCAAGGAAAAAACTAATATGAAGAAAAGTGTGAATCAACATAAGGACAAATCACACGTAACTAAAACAAATTATCCAATTAACTTAATATTGCTACTATTAAAGATAAAGGAATCTTTGGATATTAGAATTTGATAGGAAAAAGTACCGGTGATTAGAGAGGGAAGTGTTATTTGTTACGCAGCTTTATTTAGGATGGAACACCTTAAATCAATAGCCTAAGGAATAGGCAAATGTAAAAATAAAGGAACAATCCAAATGCTAGAAGGAAACAAGTGAGTCCTTATAATTTTGTTGTGGAGGAAAAGTTTTTTTTTATAACTTTAAAGCGAAAATTAATGAAATAATACTTTGCAGACAAGTCAAAGGCAAAAATATAATAGAGAGCAGAGCTACAGGGCTAATATTGCAAATATAAGAAAGCATTTAATATATGAAGAAATATAGCCAAAACATTTTAATAAATGGACAACATATGGACAGATCACAGATAATGATCTGATTTTCCTAAAACATGGAAAGCAATATCCAAATGATTTCATAATCATTTCCATAAAAAATTATTATGATATCTTCTCACTATAAAATTGGCAACAAGTTAAAAATTACTAATATCTGGAAAAGCTGTGGGGAAAGAACAATTTCATCCATTGCTGTGGACTGAGATATGGTACCACTTATTGAAAGAGAATTTGGAAATATTAAATATAACTACTTACATATTCACCCATTGGCTTAGTGATCTCACTTCCAGGAGTTAAATCTGAAGATACATCTCCAACAATAAGAAAACATGTAAGCACAATATATTCACTGCAGCATTATTATATCAGTGAAATATCAAAACACAAGCATAATCACACAGAGGAGAACTATGAGAACATATGATTAACAGGTGGTATATTATTTTTCTGGCCATATTTTTTTATTTTTTAAATTTTGGATGCCTGATAGTGAAATTCATGGACTAAATCAAAGTTATGATTAAATAGTTAAATAAGAAATGTTATATTCATAGTTCTCAGAGAGAACTATGCAGTCATACAAACAGAATGTTTAAGAGTTGTGTGAGCAGATATGAATTATTACCAGGATAATCTGGGAAAAAATAGAATAACTTGATGTCACATAGTCTAATTAAAAGAATTATTATTAATACTAATATGCTTAATTTTTGAAAAAAATGTTTAGGTACAGTAAACTAGAAAAGAATGAAAATGAATATTTACATTCTGTGAATTTTTATGTGTATATCTTGTTTTACAGAGATTTTTACTTTTAAACCATGTTTACATTTAAAATATAATTAAACCAGCTGGTTTATATGGTGAATGACTTTAAGCCAACCTCCAGCCTGAAGGCTGAGGCAGGAGACTCTCAACTTCCAGGCAGGTCTTATGGAGACTATCTCAGAATAAATTAAAAATAAAAAGGGCTGGGAATGTAGTCAGTAGTAAGGTGCCTTGGATTCAATCGCCAGCACCACAAAATAATAATAATAATAAATAAATATAAATAGAAGCATATGAATCTAAATGAATTTTTTATCTTAGTCTTTTTTCTTTCTTTCTTTTTTTCTTAACTCAGTGTTTTAGAACCCTGGTTTAGGACGAAAACTCCCCCAGCTTGGGTCCCTGAATGTCTATAATGAATAGTATCTACTAAAAGTTAACATTTGGCATGTAGAAATAAACTTGTATTTAGTGCAATATCTTAGATTTCTTGTTTATTTTCACAGCATAACTTAGCTCATTCTGACTAATGAATCAAGGTATCAGAGGTTGTGATGGCATAGTGCCTTAGTCCATTTGTGAAGCTATAATAAAATACCTGAGACTGGATAATTTATAAAGAACAGAAATTTACTTTTCTTACAGTTCATCAAGCCTGCTTTATGCCTCCAAAAAGGTACCTAGTTTCTGCATCCTCCAGAGGAAAGGAACAGAATGCAGTGTGCTCATATGGCAGAAAGTGAAAAAAAAAAAAGGGGGGGGAAGGAAACATTTCATGAAGCCTCTTCTACCAGAACCTTAATCTCATTCATGAGGGAGGATCCCTCAGGGCCCAATCACCTCTTAACAGTCCCATTCTTAATACTATCACATTGGCTATTTCGTTTTTAATTCCTGCATTTTGGAGAGAACACGTTAAATCTGTAACAGATGGACTTTTAAGAGCAAATTATTAGAAACCTCCAATCGCTACAATCTCCAGTATTATACAAGACAGTAAATTGTAGGTATCACTCCAGAATAGTTGTCCTAACATTATGTGCATTCCTACACATTACAAGTTGGGCAAGGGGAGTGTCTTGAGCAACGAAAAAGTATAGACTCCACCAACCTGAAAATAACAAGAATCAGTGTTTCTACAATTGTCATTAGGGTCTTTGATCCTGATTCTCTGATAAGTATTTGCAGATATTCATTCAGAAAGCAGAATAACTAAAGAATATTTCCACTTGTTTATTGCCATAATTAATAAAAACAGAGTCCCCTTTGAGCACAAAGAGCTCTCTGCATAATGGTTAGAGAATTAAAAGAGTGTGCATAGAATAGGAGGTGAAATGAATGTGTGGGTGAAAAGAATATTAAAAATGACCTAGACATGAAAAAAAAAGGGAGATAAGAAATCTGAGAAACTAGTCAACTATGAGAATATATGATTAACAGGTGGTATATTATTTTTTTGGCCATTGTTTTTTTTATTTTTGTTTTTTTTAATTTTGAATGCCTGATAGTCAAATACATGGACTACAGTATCCAAATTATGATATTCTATTTCAGTATTACTTCTCCAATATTAAGGCCATTAAATAGTTGTGATCATTTCACTTACAAATAAATCATTAGGCACTAGAAATTCTTATTAAATTAGTCCAAGTGGTCAGCAGCTAGTGAAAACACATTAAGTCGGTGTTAAATATTGCATAGCACATTACAAATGGCTGATGCTCCATAACTGGTCCATTTATAGTTTATGGTGCAAACTTTAAAGTCAAGCAAATGGTGTTTTCAGCGGTAGTTCATGTGTTATGACTTGTCGGGGTTGTAAATAATTTGTAGGGCATTTATGTATTTCCAGATTCCATGTACCTCTTGCTTATAAATCTATTTATTATCCCTTATAAATAATTGATAGCAATATCTTAAAATGAATCATTCCTAAAATTGCTTAACTGTCTGGATTTTTTTCTTTAGTAAACCCGTCCCTCATTTTCTTTTTATATCTCAATCAGGTATAAATAAAGGAACCTTGCATGCACCTTTTCCTTCTTATTCCCCAATCTAAGTTTCTGTGTCATTATTCACCTTTATGGTGGGGTGCTATGACTTCATGTCATCAATTTTCTCCCTGACACCTTCAATGAGTAATCGGTTCTCTTCACAACCCCTCACCCATCTGGCTTTACAGTCAGCTAGTTCCTCTGTTTCCTTCTGCTGCACCCCACCCCTATCTTCATATCCCACCCTAGACAGCTTTTAATATTAGGGATCCAAAAGAACTGAATGGCTAAACACATCACACTCCTGTGATGTTTTGATATCTTAATAACTTTAAAAACTCTGTTGAGTAACATGAATGTCTTTAAACAGAAGTGAAATATAAAACAAAAGTCAAAGATAATAGAAGAAAAATATACAAAATGCATGACAAGCACTTGGAAAAATTGTAAGTGTGATTATTTTAGGCATTTGTTTCTGCCTCACTTTACATGTTTTTCTTATCAAAGCCCAAATGCTTTCATACTTTCTTGTTCTGGAGGAAATTTGTTGATGAAATAATCCATTCTATTTCTGCTTATTCTTTTTTTTGTAAATATATTTAGCACTATGTATTAGTTCATTATGTATCATTATTTATTTGTTCATTGCTGCATTTATTTCTGGACTTGTTTCAGAAGGAATAGAAGTTTACGGTATCACATGAAATACATATTTAAACAAAATACAAAAGTGAGACAATCTGGAAAAAACAAACTTTCTGGTAGAAATTGAGATGAAGGTAGGAGCCACAGATGCCAAAGTCCTTCACATGGTACAAATGCATTTCCCAGGGCAGCGTTCATCCTCAGGACCACAGGCATGCCATTATTCTAATCTCCAGTTGAGAAATCTTATATTGTTGACCTCTATTGCTAATATTACTTCATCCCTCTGAAAAATTTCTCATGAAGTAATTTTTCTGGTCTCTTCTTCTGAATGCCTTTATTATCTCTGTGTGTTTTCCAAATGCACAAATACTCTGGATTTAATGGTTCAATAGAGCACAGAAGATTGTTCATAAATCAAGCTGGATTTCAAGGGAATTATCCCCATAAACATCCCATGAATCAAATAGTAAAGAAAACTTGCTATCCTCTCTGAAGGTGGTCTCTGTTAGCAAACACAGATAAAGGCTTCTTTGTGTAGGTGCATAAGGAGTTTTTCTACTGATCAGTCACTCTCCCTGTGCTAGATTTATTTGGAGGAGATGAAAAATGATTGTGTTAGTGCAACTGAACTGTGATCTCTCTCCAAATTATTTTTTGTATTATGCAATATTTGCATTAGCTCCTGTCTTAATGTAGAAGTTTCTAGTGGGTGAGAGGTCAGGCACAGGTAAAGCGGTTTACTAAATCAGAAGGGAAGCTCAAACAATGTGCCTCAGAAGTAATAAAAACAGAGCAAAGATTTATTGAAGAAAGTGTTCAGTTGATAAACGATAACATTTATTTGTAATTTGAAGACTTGACCTAAATGACACTCATTAGCTCAGTTTGTGTAGAGCCAATTAGTTTTATAAATTTATTATTTGTCCTGATGCTATTCGTGAAAGGATTTTATTATAGTACTAAAAATGAGATTTGTTTTAAAGCAAATGTGAATTATTTCCTTAATTATGCTATTGTGCTTTCTTTATACAATTATGGATATCACATTTTCATATAGCAAGCTTATAGATGAAAATCCTAGTAGAAGAAAATGTTGACATAATAAAAATTTACCCTTTGCACTTGAGGCGAATTTTGGATACTTGGGAGATGCTGATTTGCATACACATGATTCTTTTGAAGCATGCAGCCTTCTTCTCCTCTCTCCCTTAGTGATCCTAATATCAAGAGCTATAACATCAATTGAGAATTTCTTATATCCCAGGTATTGTGATATTTGCACGATTTCTATTTTTAATTTTCACAGATCAATAAAGTACATTCTATTAGATTAATCGTTTGGGAAATGAAAAATTAAAGCTTAGCATTTATAAATGACTTGTCTGGACAGACATGAGTCAGATAAGGAGCTGGAATAAATAGTGCAGTGTGACTAAAGAGATCTTACTTATTCTTAACAAGTGCTTTATTATTTCTTCTGTCTTCATTACCAGTTGATATATTTTTATATTCTTTACTGTTCATATCAAAGCTGCTATTATTTCTTTAGTATGAAAATATTAGAAAATAGACAATCTCTAATATCTGTCTTCATTTGTCAGAAATCCTACACGTGCTCAAGAAAAACATGTCCATTTTTAAAAATATTAAATATAATTTTTAAAGAAGTTCCAGGTGTCTTTCCTCTTATATTTTTCCTCATTAAACATCAAATTCAGTTGTTTTAGTGGGAGCATTATGATGCCCATATCAGATCCTATAAAAACTGAATACAAGAGCTATAGTTTATCTGGTAACTGGTGAAAACATTAATTTTAAAAGAATTTTTATTGAATAATGCCTAATGTTGTCTGAGTGGACTACATCAATATATTCAAATGAAACAGTCTGTCGACTACTGAGGTATAACTCTTTGTAACCCAAATTACCTTTTATATTTGGAAATATATTTTCAATCTAATTTCCTGAGCTCTCGAGTATGAATCACTGAAGTGGAGAAGCACACACTGGCTGGGATCTGAGCATTTCCACCACACAATTTTTTTTTTCTGATTACTGAGTATTTACCAATCTTTTTGAAATATGGTATGATGCCACTCGATCTCTGTAGCACTTAAAACAATAATCTTCCCATTTCAATACCAAAATCACATGTATATCCTATCACTAACCCTTAATACATTGTAGAACCCTCAAAATGCATGACTGAATAAAAATAATATAAAACTTGTTAGTGGTTGAAAACTATTGCATGAATTAGTCTATTGAGTGATCAGTTGACAGAGCAGATGAATTATGAACATACTCACATGCTCTCAAATGACGCTATGCATGCTTACTGATATAAGCACTTGAGGGTTCTGAAAAAATTACATCTAAAAGCATGACCTTTAAAGTAATTATTTTGTTTGTGAATATGGAAATGAAATAGAATTTGACTTTGTTACTACCTTCAATAGTGTGAATTCCCTGAAAGAATTTTAAAGTCCACTGGTAGAGAAATGAAAATCCACACAGTGATGGTTTTATCTACTCCATTGTTTATGTTTTTCCAACATTATATAAGTAATTTACTATATATTGTCATACTCAATTCCCACAATAATGAGAAAACTGAGGCTCACAAAGATTAAATACATTTTCCAACACAATAACCTGAAAGTGTTTTTTTCAGCTTAGCCATGACTACATTATTTGCAATTTTACATATAGTATGGAGAAATTACTTCAAAAACAACAGGGATAATTTGCCCATACTTGTCAATATACAAAAATATAATAAAACAGAAAACATTTACTGGAGAGTTCATTATTCAAGATCTCTAAACTTCCTTCCTTCCAACCTTTTCCACCAAGTTAAATGTACACAATATTAAAACATTTCTTGAGAATTACTGTATTCTTGAAATTATCCTCAATGTCTGCCTCCTAGCAATTTAAATGTGCACCAAAAAACATAAATCCTTTATATATTGCTCTTAAAGCATTAGCTTTTCACTTGTTTGAGTGTAATGGAATAGAAATGCCTGAAATTTGGACTATTCTGAGAAAGAGGGAATTTGAGAAAGTGAAGGAGAGAAGTTGAAGACACTACACCTCCTCTGTGGTAGCCAGAAGTTATTGGTTAGAGGCATGTAAGCAAGCATTTGCTGTCATAACCAAAGCAATAAGTAAGGGACAACTCACCAGAAATATGAGAACAGAACATCTAAGCACCCATCTTCCAAGAATCTTGTAGCAGGAATCAGAGAAATTCACATATTAGGGTAAAATTTCCCAGTCAAAAGGAGAAGAAGAGCTACGAGGAGGAGAAACCTTAGGAGGCAAAGCTCCTCTTTTATTTTTATTGGTTGTTCAAAACATTACAAAGCTCATGATATATCATCTTTCATACATTTGACTCAAGTGGGTTATGAACTCCCATTTTTACCCCAAATACAAATTGCAGAATCACATTGGTTACACACTCACATTTTTACATAATGGCATATTAGTGACTGTTGTATTCTGCTACCTTTCCTATCCCCTACTATCCCCCCTCCCCTCCCCTCCCATCTTCCCTCTCTACCTCATCTGCTGTTGTTCAATTCTCTCCCTTGTTTCCTCCCCCCATTTCCCCTCACAACCTCTTATATGTAATTTTGTGTAACATTGAGGGTCTCCTACCATTTCCATATGCTTTCCCTTCTCTCTCCCTTTCTCTCCCCAGGGCCACTCGTCTCTGTTTAATGTAAATCTTTTCCTCATGCTCTTCCTCCCTGTTCTGTTCTTAGTTGCTCTCTTTATATCAAAGAAGACATTTGGCATTTGTTTTTTAAGGATTGGCTAGCTTCACTAAGCATAATCTGCTCTAATGCCATCCATTTCCCTGCAAATTCTATGATTTTGTCATTTTTTTGTGCTGCCTAATACTCCACTGTTTATAGATGCCACATTTTTTTTTTATCCATTCATCTATTGAGGGGCATCTAGGTTGGTTCCACAGTCTAGCTATTGTGAATTGTGCCACTATGATCATTGATGTGGCAGTATCCCTATAGTACACTCTTTTAAGATCCTCAGGGAATAGTCTGAGAAGGGCGATAGCTAGGTCAAATGGTGGATCCATTCCCAGCTTTCCCAGGAATCTCCATACTTCTTTCCAAATTGGCCTCACCAATTTGCAGTCCCACCAGCAGTGTACAAGTGTACCCTTTTCCCCACATCCTCCCCAACACTTATTGTTGTTTGATTTCATAATGGCTGTCAATCTTACTGGAGTGAGATGGTATCTTAGGGTGGTTTTGATTTGCATTTCTCTGACTGCTAGAGATGGTGAGCATTTTTTCATGTACTTGTTGATTGATTGTATGTTCTCCTCTGTGAAGTGTCTGTTCAGGTCCTTGGCCCATTTGTTGATTGGGTTATTTGATATCTTATTGCTTAATTTTTTGAGTTCTTTGTATATCCTGGATATTAGGACTCTATCTGAAGTGTGAGGGGTAAAAATTGTGCACCATGATCAAGTAGGATTCATCCCTGGGATGCAAGGCTGGTTCGATATATGGAAATCAATAAATGCTATTCACCACATCAATAGACTTAAAGATAAGAACCATATGATCATCTCGATAGATGCAGAAAAAGCATTTGACAAAGTACAGCATCCCTTTATGTTCAAAATTCTAGAGAAACTAGGGATAACAGGAACTTACCTCAACATTGTAAAAGCTATAAATGCTAAACCTCAGGCTAGCATCATCCTAAATGGAGAAAAACTGAAGGCATTCCCTCTAAAATCTGGAACAAGATAGGGATGCCCTCTATCACCACTTCTATTCAACTTAGCTCTTGAAATACTAGCCAGAGCAATTAGACAGACAAAAGAAATTAAAGGCATAAAAATAGGAAAAGAAGAACTTAAATTATCACTATTTGCGGATGACATGATAATATATTTAACAGACCCAAAAGGGTCTACAAAGAAACTGCTAGAGTTAATAAATGAATTCAGCAAAGTGGCAGGATATAAAATCAACATGCATAAATCAAAGGCATTCCTGTATATCAGCAACAAAACTTCTGAAATGGAAATGAGGAAAACCACTCCATTCACAATATCCTCAAAGAAAATAAGATACTTGGGAATCAACTTAACAAAAGAGGTGAAAGATTTATACAATGAAAACTACAGAACACTAAAGAGAGAGATAGAAGAAGATCTTAGAAGATGGAAAAATGTACCCTGTTCATGGATAGGCAGAACTAACATCATCAAAATGGCGATATTACCCAAAGTTCTCTACTACAGGTTTAATGTGATGCCAATCAAAATCCCAACAGTGTTTCTTGTAGAAATAGATAAAGCAATCATGAAATCCATATGGAAAAACAAAAGACCCAGAATAGCAAAAGCAATTCTAAGCAGGAAGTGTGAATCTGGAGGTATATCGATACCAGATTTCAAACTGTACTACAAAGCAATAGTAACAAAAACAGCGTGGTACTGGTGCCAAAACAGGCAGGTGGACCAATGGTACAGAATAGAGGACACAGAGACCAATCCACAAAATTACAGCTTTCTTATATTTGATAAAGGGGCTAAAACCATGCAATGGAGGAAGGAAAGCATCTTCAACAAATGGTGCTGGGAAAATTGGAAATCCATATGCAACAAAATGAAACTGAATCCCTTTCTCTCG